>NW_025231676.1:4783-8239 GCF_018294505.1 Triticum aestivum | reverse complement strand
TCAGGACTGGGTACATAACTTAGTGTCTATGAAGTGTGAGTTATCATATTATTTGCATAGAAGTTATCGTGGTATGTTTCAACGACTCCCCCACTCCGGCCCCTTCGACAAAGTTACCAGGACTGGTACATAATCTATCATGTTTACGATGTGTGAGTTATCATGTTATTTTCATAGAAGTTATCAGACTATGTTTGCAACATATTTTTCTTCATGGGTGAAGATGCAGCACAACCATACAGGCAACAACCCTGGGTGCCATTTGCTAATAGAGACCACGAGCATGGCAGCACACATGCGTCTCGAGCAACCTAAAGCACTGGATGGCCGTGTGTTGTGGTCGTAGGGGTCAGAGCACCAGCCAACTGCATCAGGAAAGGCCAAGTAGTGGTTCTCGTCCTCCTACTTGACGAACTGACGACAATATATGAGTAGTAGCCGCCGCTAGACGAAGGTATCAGGGTGCTACCAATGGCCGACACGAGTGAACTTGCGAGAGATGCATCTCTCTTCCATCGAGGACACGAGCGGACGGGCCGAGGTGTTGTTCCTCTGTGGCAACGCCGGAGGCAAGCGAAGCGACATACGGGGCTCGCAACAACGGGGATGGATTGATCCGAAGAAGGGCGGCGTAGATCCGATGGCGGGCAGCTCCGGCAGCGGCGGCGGTTTTGGTCGAGCTCGGCTCCATGGCCGACGATGACTGAACTGGATCTTCCCCTCATGCAGCCATTGCTGCGAGAGGTGAGAGAGACGTGTGGGATGTGGGAAGAGGAAGGGGAGGGACAAGCGGCGGAGGCGCTGTTCACCGGCGGGCTCCGGCGACTGAGGCGGGGTTCAGATGGGGCTCAGGACAGGAGGAGTGAGCAAGGCAGAGGCAGGCGTGGATGAAGAATCGCTGCAGGAGGAGAAAAAATCGGGCGGCAGAGCGTGGGCGTGCTGTGGATCGAGTGGATATCGAGTCGTGCGGATATGTTACAAACCACTAGTCGGCAGGATTTTAGCTTTGTCGATTAATAAATTTAGTTTTAAAGTTTAGTAAAACCACACGATCATAATTTCTTTTGTCAACACTGGTTTTTTTTTCTTTACATGGCTCAGCCTTATTTTATTTTTTGAAAATGAGGATAACCCCCGAACTCTGCATCGAGTGATGTACACAACCATCTTTATTATATTATTCCATAAAACTTTACAAAGTAAATACATAGACCAACCCAAAGTCATCTTTCTAGATGAACAACTATCCTCATACCTACAAAGTTGATGATGCATCACTCAATACAGAGGTCAACGCTTGCTCCACTTTTAAATAAAAAAAATATTGCTATTCGCTACTAGTTTTGAAAGTAAGTAAAAAGTTATTATTAAATTCTCACTTGCAGAAAGAAATGTGAAAAAAAAATGACGATCAGCTAGAAAAACAGAACAATCATTACCTGGATTTCTTTGTGTTCTAAAATAAAGCGGCTGTAAGTTGCCGTGCTCGGTTACATTTATGGAATTTCCAACGGATCCATCAAATCGATGCTTAATGTCTGGCTCGAACACTTTTCGTCATCCAATGGGTACATCAAACGTCCATTGACGTGGACAAATGTCCGAAATCCCACGAATCGATACCAAATGTAGTAGTGTTTTTTAGAACGAAGGCTCAAGGAGAGCCCGGCTTTAAATTAACAAACCATCAACCGGCCAGGATTACAAGATCACCAACTTACAAGGAAAAGTAAATAGAAACAAGCTGCTGATACAAGGAGCAAAGCGAAACACACTTAAAGGCAGCAGCGATAGCAAGCACAGGAACGCCATGCTGCAGCCATCACCCTACAGGACGACCTACGCCAACAGGACTAACTACGGACTTGAGAGGATGCACCACCGCACAAGCTTCGTGATCGTAGCCAAACTCGAAGACAATAATGGAACGAACCTCCTCTGGAATTTCCGCTACAAAGGGCCCCTGCCTTTCATCCTGGCTCAAAGGAGCCGAGCCGGCAGTCGCCAGTTCGGTTCACCCTAGAACCCAGATGGAAGACGTCCATGCTGCGTATGGAGAAGGAACTAGGAGCAGACCTGCAAGCGCACACCACTCTGAGCACTGCCATCGTCCGCGGTTAAGCCACACCGAAGGGCAAGAGCCGTCGGCCACAGTCACAGCAAACAATGTTAACAGCGATGAGCCACTGAAGAAAAGGTATTGAAGCGCAGAGCCAAGCTGCGACCCGCCACCATCACACCCACAAACCGACTCTCTCGGCACCCCTACGATCCCCGGACTGCGCCTCCAAGAAGAAACACGACACGGATGTGTCGTCGCCGCCCGAATCAGGGGACCTAGGCTTTCACCTAGTAGGGGACAGAAGGAGGGGGAGAAGGATCCACACCACAGCCTCCAAGGAGGGGAACGACGCCCAGGACGTCGCCCAAGGTGTGGCTGCGCCGACCAGGGGTTTCCCCCGGATCCAAGCTCGCTCGACGAGATCCGCGTTGTCGGCGCCCGGGAAGAACGGCCTAAGCCACTAGGACCTGGATCCGGCAATGGAAGGAGCATATCGGGGCGGAGAGGATGGATTGCATCTGATGGCGGCAACCGCGGGGGGAAGGCTGCACACCAACGACCGGGGACCGACGCCTCCTAGTACCCCTCAGGATAGAGGGAGGTGCCTCACCAGCTCCGGCAAGAATGACCCGCCGTCAGGGCCACCCCGCGCTGGGCTGCCGCCCCGGATGTCGAGGGCCTCCACGCTACGTGGAGCCGCTGGATCCCCTGCCGCCACCTTCATCAGTTTCGAGCGCACGCCGGCGCACACCTCTGGCGGCAGCGGAGGGGATGGAGGGGTGCGGCTGCGGCGGTTAGGGTTTTGCAAGGGCGGGGGGGCGGGGGGGACCGCGAGCGAAGCAAAGATCCACCAAATGTAGTAGTGGATGGGGGGATTTTGGATACACTATGGACATACCTTGGATTCCACAACAAACCCACTTTCTTTTTAACCCCCTTCCCTATGCGGCCTCCATTGGACAAAGGGTAAGTTACACCATGTTGGATGACAGCCTCCCTAATCACTATCCATGTACACGTTCGGATGTGTGCACACACTTTTAGTCTGTTTGTTTAGATGCACGGCATTGAAGATGCCACTAGTTTCCACACCAGCAAATACAGATTTAGGTTGCCGCCAGTACGTACGCAAGACTATGATGTTACTGAGTTTATCATGCCTCCTACTAATACTACAGAAATTCTATTTGGCATTTCCTTGAGCTCTTTAGAATTCTACTTTCAGATATATCTGTATATTATAATGCTCTTCAGAATTTGTACACTCCATCGCCCCATCGATGAACAAAATTCATGATAAGAATTTTCTAGGATAGTCATTTTTGCTCCAATTTGTATTGTTATGGGCATCCCCAATACCCAAGCTCAGGCATAGAGTCAATTACATCACTGGT
>NW_025231676.1:0-1252 GCF_018294505.1 Triticum aestivum | reverse complement strand
GAAGGAGCGGGAGGGACATTTCAGCACGCGCTCTTATCCCCCTCCTTCCGCCGCCGCCCGCCCTTGCTTCCGCCCGCCCGCCGCCGGTGATTCCGGCCATATCTCCGGGCGGAATCGCACCCCGGGGCTGCCCCACACCCTCCCACGCCGAGCCGTTGCACCGGCCCTCCGGATCCGGCGAGAAGAGCCGCCCCCGTCGTCGCCGCCGCCGGGGATCGACCACCGTCGAGCGCACCCCCTCATCGCCGTCCGGGATCACCCGCCACCGGTTAGTCCCTTTTTTGTGATTTTTGCGAGCTGTGTAGTAGATTGGCGCGCCGGTCTGCGTGTAGATGGAGTTGACCCCGTGCGAGAAGTTCTTGCTATCCGATTCGGACGATTTTCAGACGACTCGGATGTTGAGACCATGCTTGCGAACTTTCGGCAGCAAACATTAGTCATGGCGCTTATCGTGAAGGAGCATGAAGACGAGCACCGGAAGAGGAGGCGAGGATCGATTGTCGGGCATTTGTGCATTCCTCGGAATCGCCATCTTGGGAACGAGATGTTGATGCAAGACATATCCTCCGCACCTCTTCCGGAGAAGGTACCGAATGCGCCGATCCCTCTTTGTGTTGTTCAAGCTTGCGAGGCAAATTGTCGGCATTTTACTCAAAGAAGGAATGCCGCGGGCTTAAAGGGATTTAGTGCATATCAAAAAATCTCCGCAGCTATGAGGGTGATTGCATATGGCGTTCCGGCTGACTATGCTGATGAGTATCTTCACATTGGGGAAGAGAGCACAATTGAGTCTGTGCGTAGATTTGCGAAAGTGATCATCCGTGTCTTCGGCCCTGAGTGTCTTCGGGCACCCAATGAATATGACACAAAAAAATTGATCCCATCTAATGAGAGGAGAGGTTGGCCTGGCATGCTAGGTAGCATTGATTGTATGCATTGGAATTGGAAAAATTGCCCCAACGCTTGGCAAGGAATGTATGGTGGCAAGTCTCGTGATGCAACAATTGTGCTAGAGGCCGTAGCATCCGAGGATTTATGGATTTGACATTGCTTTTTTGGTATGCCGGGCACTCTCAATGATATCAATATGTTGCAACGGTCTCATTTGTTTGCTAGGCTTGCTAGTGGTGATGCTCCTGCTTGCAACTACACTATCAATGGACATGAATACACGAAGGGGTATTATTTTGCAGATGGTATATACCCTCCTTGGTGCTCATTTGTCAAGAGCATCAAAGAATCCCAAAAAAAA
>NW_025231675.1:9696-10943 GCF_018294505.1 Triticum aestivum | reverse complement strand
TTTAGAGTATCCACTTTCACTTGTCTATGAACTGATATAAGCAACCCAGAAGTCCTTTTCCGTGGACACGGCTATTCGAATAGATTAGGTTAACCCTGCAGGGGTGTACTTCTTCACACACGCTCTCACCACTTACCGCCGTTTACACGACATGTACTCGGCAACCTTCAAGCGGAAGCCCAACGTGGGTGTCGGCCACGACCTACCTAATCACCTAAGTCTCTAGTCCAGGTTTATCGCCTATTCGGGTTCCATCCATGAGGAGATCCGGCCGGAGTTTCGCTCACAGCCCCAAACGATGTGTACAGGGTTCCGTGACACCAAACGGGTGCCCGGTTTACCCGGCCACGTGCCTACCGCATCACAGCCCACCCCTACGGTCAGCGCTGCCCACGGCCTCCAGCATACTACAAACACCAGAAACTACTTGCAACTCCTGGACAGAGGACAAGGGTGATTAAGAAGCCGAGAGGGTCCATTGGTTTCGGGGCCAATGCGTGGTAGTAGCTGAATCATGGATCACAAACACATAACTCAGTTCCTGAGGACGGCTGCAATGAGACAACCCACCATGTACTCCTACATGGCCTCTCACCGCTACCTTTACCAAATCGTATTCACACACTTAGCTCTCACACAGTAGGACAGGTTCACACGCCTCTGATTCATCCCCGATGAATCAGACCCGACTCAACTCTAAGCAGTAGCAGGCATGACAAACAAACATAAATGAGTAGGCACATCAGGGCTCAAACAACTCCTACTCATGCTAGTGGGTTTCATCTATTTACTGTGGCAATGACAGGTCATGCAAAGGATAAAGGGGTTCAACTACCGCAGCATGTAACAGTTGAATCGGTGTTGTCCTAATGCAGTAAAAGAGAGCAGGAGTGAGAGAGTGGGATTGTATCGGAATGAACAAGGGGGTTTTGCTTGCCTGGCACTTCTGAAGATAACATTGGGTCTTCATCAGTGTCAATGATCACATCATCGGTATCACGTCTATCGAGAGGGAACAAATACCGGCAACACAGAAGGGAACACAATCAATGCAATGCACAATATGATGCATGCTATGACATGGCAATATGAATGTGTTTTGGGCTAATGCAACTAGCAACAGATTAAATGAGGTTGGTTTGAATACAAGATTCAAATTCAAACTCCATAAGTGATTATTTAATGCCCTTTAATTGATTTGTGCTAAACAGCAGCTATAAGTTGTTCTAACATGCATGAAAATGGTA
>NW_025231675.1:4893-5777 GCF_018294505.1 Triticum aestivum | reverse complement strand
AGAACCCATCGAGAGCACTCTGATTGTGATCTTTCGATCAGCGAGGAACATCTGCCATAAGAGGTTCATAGTATTTGGAAGAAAGGAATACCACGAACATCGAGGACTAATGCAAAGGTTACTAATAACCTAAAGGAATGAGCAAAACTATCAACATGAAGCAAGTAGGGTGAATCTCGGGTTCAAGAACCCAGGAACAGAATACCTATTACTAAGTAGCATCACGGGATGCTTTCGAGAATGATGGCCAGAATCATCACACTGGGAACACAAATCATGGCTAAATTACTAGATGATCCCCTAAGACACCTAGGGTCATAATAATATCTCCAACATATATGCCAAGGTAACGGAGTACCTCAACTCAACAATTAGTGTGATTGAGCTGGCATAAAGGAACATCGAAACCAGAGGGAAAGGATTTTGCAAATGCATCAGACTATTTAGAAACCTGGAATGACTCGGACAGCATAACGGCTGTAATTGCTCAGAAAAGATTTGAGACATTCACAGAATGGTGGCATAACCACTCAGAAGCACAATATCAAGGTTTGGAGATCAAAAGTTAACATACAGAAGTAGTAGAACTGAACTCAAGCTTAAATCCAACAATTTATAAATCTACGGACTAGTAACACGTGATCCTGATAGATAGATGAGAAGACCTAGTTCCTTAACCCCGTAGGAAAGATAAGATGACTCAGATCAGAAGGGCATGAGGTATAAGGAGTAAAAAGAGCCTTACGTTCCATCCCACAATCAATTCCCCTACATATAACTAAGAATTTCTAGACTCAACTTCGACCAGTTTGGCTTGGTAATCCTACAGGCAGTCAAGCTCTGATACCAACGCTGTCAGGACCCCGACTCAATGCCACATCGAT
>NW_025231675.1:0-1527 GCF_018294505.1 Triticum aestivum | reverse complement strand
CCACGGCGAAGCAGGAGGTGGCCGGCGCTCTTCGGGCGCGCGCCACGCCTCGCCTCTGCCTACTGGCAGAGGAAGAAGAGGACAAAGGGGGGGGGAGGAGGTGGGCTGGGCCAGCGGGAGGAGCTGGGCCGGCTACAGGTAAGTGGCCCAGGTGGGCTGCAGGTAACGTTTCCCTCCCTCTCTCTGTTTTTCCTATTTTACTTCTGTTTTCTATTTTTCTGACATTTGTTTGATTTAATAAATATATTAAATCATTTAATTTTATTATGCCAATTTTTTGTAGGGGCTAATGGTATTATTCCAGAGCTCTTTTATAATTGGCACAATTTTTGGACCATATTTCATATATATAGAAATATCTTTCCAATGCAAATATTTATCGAATTAATCCAAATGGCCAAAATAAATGTCCATGAGCTCCTAAAAATATTGTTTTGATTTTTATCTCTGTCCAATATTTTCAGAGGGCAACATGAGCATTTTCTTGGACTCATTTGATGAAATTTAAATGTTGGTTTTTTTTAGAGGTCTTCTGAGGCTTTGAAAATTCCTCAATTCAAGTTTCAAAAATATAGACATGATGCACACATGAAGCTAACCTAGAGCAATGCCTGAAGCTAGGGATGTGACATTAATGATGAAAACGGATCTTCAATCGGATTTTTCATTTAAGAGATAAAACATTTTAAAATCAGAAAATTGAAAAAAAAATCCACATCCATGCATGAGTGACATGGCGTAGTCTATGTGCTATACGGCGTGTGGGCAAGTTTAACTCCCACCACACGTGTGGACGTTAGCGGTGTCCTTGATTATTAGGTAAAGATTTACTGCCCTACCGGCCTCAGCCATGCCGCCACATGGGTCAAGTTCAAAGCCGCCCATGACGAACATCATGTTCATGAAACAAACGGGCATACCGTAGGCCCGTGTACAAATTGGGAACACCAAACAGCGGCATAGGTGTATTTCTCCAAATTTGTCAGCGTACAGAACTGGAAAAGTCAAAGCGCGTGAATCCCAACTTAACAATGACCGAGCGAGATTACGGCCTGCTTGTAACTCGGCCTCAAAAACACCTCACTCTTTATGACACTACTACTATGTTATTTTATACTATGAAAATAGTAAGTTAGACTAGTCATATGCATGACATTAGTATACGTTACTCGGATCAGGCTTGCCTGCTCCCTTTCCATGCTCCCATCCGTGCTCCCCCTTCATCCAACGGTTGTCCTTTTCCCTTTTTCTTTTTTAATCTGATCATCTCCCCCCTGATTTTCAGGGGGTGGGGCCGGGTCTTATTTTCTTCCAATCAAATCAAGCCACGTATGTGGGAGCACGGATGGGAGCATGAGAAGGGAGCAAGCAAGTCTCGTCCACGTTACTCCCCTCTATGACCAACCTTAGAGCACTCCATTAAGGTTATTCCTAAAAATAAATGTAAATATTTGCTGAGCACCGACATGCTCGGCAAAGTGTGCCACGTAGCAGCGACTGGACCAGCATGAGGCGTTTACCGAAAAA
>NW_025231674.1:8386-10946 GCF_018294505.1 Triticum aestivum | reverse complement strand
GTAAGCGGAAGCGTTAGCACAATGCGGTTGATGTAGTCGTACGTCTTCACGATCCGACCGATCCAAGTACCGAACGTACGTCACCTCCGAGTTCAGCACACGTTCAGCTCGATGACGATCCCCGGGCTCCGATCCAGCAAAGCTTCGGGGATGAGTTCTGTCAGCACGACGGCATGGTGACGATGATGATGTTCTACCGGCGTAGGGCTTCGCCTAAACTCCGCGACGATATGACTGAGGTGGAATATGGTGGAGGGGGGCACCGCACACGGCTAAGGAACGATCCGTAGATCAACTTGTGTGTCTATGAGGTACCCCCTGCCCCCGTATATAAAGGAGGGAGGGGGGAGGCCGGCCGGCCCTTGTTAGGCGCGCCAGGAGGAGGAGTCCTCCTCCTAGTAGGAGTAGGACTCCTCCTTTCCTACTCCTACTAGGAGGGGAAGGAAGGGGGAGAGGAGGGGAAGGAAAGAGGGGGGCGCCGCCCCCCCCCCCTCCTAGTCCAATTCGGACCAGAGGGAGTGGGGGCACGCGGCCCTTCCTGGCCGCCCCTCTCTCTTCTCACCAAGGCCCATGTGGCCCATTAACTCTCCGGGGGGGTTCCGGTAACCCTCCGGCACTCCGGTTTTCTCCGAAATCACCCGGAACATTTCCGGTGTCCGAATATAGTCGTCCAATATATCAATCTTTATGTCTCGACCATTTCGAGACTCCTCGTCATGTCCGTGATCACATCCGGGACTCTGAACAAACTTCGGTACATCAAAACTTATAAACTCATAATAAAATTGTCATCGTAACGTTAAGCGTGCGGACCCTACGGGTTCGAGAACTATGTATACATGACCTAGAACTATTCTCGGTCAATAACCAATAGCGGGACCTGGATGCCCATACTGGTTCCTACATATTCTACGAAGATCTTTATCGGTCAAACCGCATAACAACATACGTTGTTCCCTTTGTCATCGGTATGTTACTTGCCCGAGATTTGATCGTCGATATCCAATACCCAGTTCAATCTCGTTACCGGTAAGTCTCTTTACTCGTTCCGTAATGCATCATCCCGTAACCAACTCATTTGGTCACATTGCTTGCAAGGCTTATAATGATGTGCATTACTGAGAGGGCCCAGAGATACCTCTCCGACAATCGGAGTGACAAAACCTAATCTCGAAATACGCCAACTCAACATGTACCTTTGGAGACACCTGTAGTACTCCTTTATAATCACCCAGTTATGTTGTGACGTTTGGTAGTACCCAAAGTGTTCCTCCGGTAAACGGGAGTTGCATATTTCTCGTAGTTACAGGAACATGTATAAGTCATGAAGAAAGCAATAGCAGCATACTAAATGATCAAGTGCTAGGCTAACGAATGGGTCATGTCAATCACATCATTCTTCTAATGATGTGATCCCATTAATCAAATGACAACACATGTCTATGGTTAGGAAACATAACCATCTTTGATTAATGAGCTAGTCAAGTAGAGGCATACTAGTGACTATATGTTTGTCTATGTATTCACACATGTATCATGTTTCCGGTTAATACAATTCTAGCATGAATAATAAACATTTATCATGATATGAGGAAATAAATAATAACTTTATTATTGCCTCTAGGGCATATTTCCTTCAGTCTCCCACTTGCACTAGAGTCAATAATCTAGATTACACAGTAATGATTCTAACACCCATGGAGTCTTGGTGTTGATCATGTTTTGCTTGTGAGAGAGGCTTAGTCAACGGGTCTGCAACATTCAGATCCGTATGTATTTTGCAAATCTCTATGTCTCCCACTTGGACTTGATCCCGAATGGAATTGAAGCGTCTCTTGATGTGCTTGGTCCTCTTGTGAAATCTGGATTCCTTTGCCAAAGCAATTGCACCAGTATTGTCACAGAAGATCTTCATTGGTCCCGATGCACTAGGTATGACACCTAGATCGGTAATGAACTCTTTCATCCAGACTCCTTCATTTGCTCCTTCAGAAGCAGCTATGTACTCCGCTTCACATGTAGATCCCGCCACGACGCTTTGTTTAGAACTGCACCAACTTACAGCTCCACCGTTTAATAAAAACACGTATCCGGTTTGCGATTTAGAATCGTCCGGATCAGTGTCTAAGCTTGCATCAACGTAACCATTTACGACTAGCTCTTTGTCACCTCCATATACGAGAAACATATCCTTAGTCCTTTTCAGGTATTTCAGGATGTTCTTGACCGTTGTCCAGTGATCCACTCCTGGATTACTTTGGTACCTTCCTGCCAAGCTTATTGCTAAGCATACGTCAGGTCTGGTACACAGCATTGCATACATGATAGAGCCTATGGTTGAAGCATAGGGAACATCTTTCATTTTCTCTCTATCTTCTGCTGTGGTCGGGCATTGAGTTTGACTCAACTTCACACCTTGTAGCACAGGCAAGAAACCTTTCTTTGCCTGATCCATTTTGAACTTTTTCAAAATTTTGTCAAGGTATGTGCTTTGTGAAAGTCCTATTAAGCGTCTTGATCTATCTCTATAGATCTTGATGCCCAATATGTAAGCAGCTTC
>NW_025231674.1:0-7407 GCF_018294505.1 Triticum aestivum | reverse complement strand
AAACTTTTATTCAAGTATCCCTTTATGCTATCCAGAAATTCTATATCATTTCCAATTAATAATATGTCATCTACATATAAAATCAGAAATGCTACAAAGCTCCCACTCACTTTCTTGTAAATACAGGCTTCTCCAAAAGTCTGTATAAAACCATATGCTTTGATCACACTATCAAAACGTTTATTCCAACTCCGAGATGCTTGCACCAGTCCATAAATGAATCGCTGGAGCTTGCACACTTTGTTAGCACCTTTTGGATCAACAAAACCTTCTGGTTGCATCATATACAACTCTTCTTCCAGAAATCCATTCAAGAATGCAGTTTTGACATCCATTTGCCAAATTTCATAATCATGAAATGCAGCAATATCTAACATGATTCGAACAGACTTAAGCATCGCTACGGGTGAGAAAGTCTCATTGTAGTCAACCCCTTGAACTTGTCGAAAACCTTTCGCAACAAGTCGAGCTTTATAGACAGTTACATTACCATCATCGTCAGTCTTCTTCTTAAAGATCCATTTATTCTCAATGGCTTGCCGATCATCGGGCAAGTTAACCAAAGTCCATACTTTGTTTTCATACATGGATCCCATCTCAGATTTCATGGCCTCTAGCCATTTTGCGGAATCTGGGCTCATCATCGATTCCTCATAGTTCGTAGGTTCATCATGGTCAAGTAACATGACTTCCAGAATAGGATTACCGTACCACTCTGGTGCGGATCTTACTCTGGTAGACCTACGAGGTTCAGTAGAAACTTGATCTGAAGTTTCATGATCAATATCATTAGCTTCCTCACTAGTTGGTGTAGTTGTCACAGGAACCGGTTCTTGTGATGAACTACTTTCCAACAAGGGAGTAGATACAGTTATCTCATCAAGTTCTACTTTCCTCCCACTCACTTCTTTCGAGAGAAACTCCTTCTCTAGAAAGGATCCGATTTTAGCAACGAAAATCTTGCCCTCAGATTTGTGATAGAAGGTGTACCCAATAGTCTCTTTTGGGTATCCTATGAAGACACATTTCTCCGATTTGGGTTCGAGCTTATCTGGTTGAAGTTTCTTCACATAAGCATCGCAGCCCCAAACTTTAAGAAACGACAACTTTGGTTTCTTGCCAAACCACAGTTCATAAGGCGTCGTCTCAATGGATTTAGATGGTGCCCTATTTAACGTGAATGCGGCCGTCTCTTTAGCATAACCCCAAAACGATAATGGTAAATCAGTAAGAGACATCATGGATCGCACCATATCTAGTAAAGTACGATTACGACGTTCGGACACACCATTTCGTTGTGGTGTTCCGGGTGCGTGAGTTGTGAAACTATTCCGCATTGTTTCAAGTGTAGACCAAACTCGTAACTCAAATATTCTCCTCCACGATCAGATCGTAGAAACTTTATTTTCTTGTTACGATGATTTTCCACTTCACTCTGAAATTCTTTGAACTTTTCAAATGTTTCAGACTTATGTTTCATTAAGTAGATATACCCATATCTGCTCAAATCATCTGTGAAGGTGAGAAAATAACGATATCCGCCGCGAGCCTCAACATTCATTGGACCACAAACATCAGTATGTATGATCTCCAACAAATCAGTTGCTCGCTCCATAGTTCCAGAGAACGGCGTTTTAGTCATCTTGCCCATGAGGCACGGTTCGCAAGTACCAAGTGATTCATAATCAAGTGATTCCAAAAGCCCATTAGTATGGAGTTTCTTCATGCGCTTTACACTGATATGACCTAAACGGCAGTGCCACAAGTAAGTTGCACTATCATTATCAACTCTGCAATTTTTGGTTTCAACACTATGAATATGTGTATCACTACTATCGAGATTCAATAAAAATAGACCACTCTTCAAGGGTGCATGACCATAAAAGATATTACTCATATAAATAGAACAACCATTATTCTCTGATTTAAATGAATAACCGTCTCGCATCAAACAAGATCCAGATATAATGTTCATGCTCAACGCTGGCACCAAATAACAATTATTTAGGTCTAAAACTAATCCCGATGGTAGATGTAGAGGTAGCGTGACGACCGCGATCACATCGACTTTGGAACCATTTCCCACGCGCATCGTCACCTCGTCCTTAGCCAATCTTCGCTTAATTTGTAGTCCCTGTTTCGAGTTGCAAATATTAGCAACAGAACCAGTATCAAATACCCAGATGCTACTGCGAGCATTAGTAAGGTACACATCAATAACATGTATATCACATATACCTTTGTTCACTTTTCCATCCTTCTTATCTGCCAAATACTTGGGGCAGTTCCGCTTCCAGTGTCCAGTCTGCTTGCAGTAGAAGCACTCAGTTTCAGGCTTAGGTACAGACTTGAGTTTCTTCTCTTGAGCAGCAACTTGCTTGCTGTTCTTTTTAAAGTTCCCCTTCTTCTTCCCTTTGCCCTTTTTCTTGAAACTGGTGGTCTTGTTAACCATCAACACTTGATGCTCCTTTTTGATTTCTACCTCCGCAGCTTTTAGCATTGCGAAGAGCTCGGGAATAGTTTTGTTCATCCCTTGCATATTATAGTTCATCACGAAGCTCTTGTAGCTTGGTGGCAGTGATTGGAGAATTCTGTCAATGACACTATCATCAGGAAGATTAACTCCCAGTTGAATCAAGTGATTATTATACCCAGACATTTTGAGTATGTGTTCACTGACAGAACTATTCTCCTCCATCTTGCAGCTATAGAACTTATTGGAGACTTCATATCTCTCAATCCGGGCATTTGCTTGAAATATTAACTTCAACTCCTGAAACATCTCATATGCTCCATGACGTTCAAAACGTCGTTGAAGACCCGGTTCTAAGCCGTAAAGCATGGCACACTGAACTATCGAGTAGTCATCAGCTTTGCTCTGCCAGACGTTCTTCACGTCGTCAGTTGCATCAGCAGCAGGCCTGGCACCCAGCGGTGCTTCCAGGACGTAACTTTTCTGTGCAGCAATGAGGATAATCCTCAGGTTACGGACCCAGTCCGTGTAATTGCTACCATCATCTTTCAACTTTGCTTTCTCAAGGAACGCATTAAAATTTAACGGAACAACAGCACGAGCCATCTATCTACAAACAAACATAGACAAGCAAAATACTATCAGGTACTAAGTTCATGATAAATATAAGTTCAATTAATCATATTACTTAAGAACTCCCACTTAGACAGACATCTCTCTAGTCATCTAAGTGATCACGTGATCCAAATCAACTAAATCATGTCCGATCAACACGTGAGATGGAGTAGTTTCAATGGTGAACATCACTATGTTGATCATATCTACTATATGATTCACGTTCGACCTTTCGGTCTCCGTGTTCCGAGGCCATATCTGTATATGCTAGGCTCGTCAAATATGACCTGAGTATTCCGCGTGTGCAACTGTTTTGCACCTGTTGTATTTGAACGTAGAGCCTATCACACCCGATCATCACGTGGTGTCTCAGCACGAAGAACTTTCGCAACGGTGCATACTCAGGGAGAACACTTCTTGATTATTAAGTGAGAGATCATCTTAAAATGCTACCGTCAATCAAAGCAAGATAAGATGCATAAAGGATAAACATCACATGCAATCAATATAAGTGATATGATATGGCCATCATCATCTTGTGCTTGTGATCTCCATCTTCGAAGCACCGTCGTCATCACCATCGTCACCGGCGCGACACCTTGATCTCCATCGTAGCATCGTTGTCGTTACGCCATCTATTGCTTCTACGACTATCGCTACCGCTTAGTGATAAAGTAAAGCAATTATAGGGCGTTTGCATTTCATACAATAAAGCGACAACCATATGGCTCCTGCCAGTTGCCGATAACTTAGGTTACAAAACATGATCATCTCATACAATAAAATATAGCATCACGTCTTGACCATATCACATCACAACATGCCCTGCAAAAACACGTTAGACGTCCTCTACTTTGTTGTTGCAATTTTTACGTGGCTGCTACGGGCTTAGCAAGAACCGTTCTTACCTACGCATCAAAACCACAACAATAGTTTGTCAAGTTGGTGCTGTTTTAACCTTCGCAAGGACCGGGCGTAGCCACACTCGGTTCAACTAAAGTGAGAGAGACAGACACCCGCCGGTCACCTTTAAGCAACGAGTGCTCATAGCGGTGAAACCAGTGTCGCATAAGTGTACGCGTAATGTCGGTCCGGACCGCTTCATCTCACAATGCCGCTGAACCAAAGTATGACATGCTGGTAAGCAGTATGACTTATATCGCCCACAACTCACTTGTGTTCTACTCGTGCATATAACATCAACGCATAAAACCTAGGCTCGGATGCCACTCTTGGGGAACGTAGTAATTTCAAAAAAATTCCTACGTACACGCAAGATCATGGTGATGGCATAGCAACAAGAGGGGAGAGTGTTGTCCACGTACCCTCGTAGACCATCAGCGGAAGCGTTAGCACAACGCGGTTGATGTAGTCGAACGTCTTCACGATCTGACCGATCCAAGTACCGAACGTACGGCACCTCCGAGTTCAGCACACGTTCAGCTCGATGACAATCCCCGGGCTCCGATCCAGCAAAGCTTCGGGGATGAGTTCCGTCAGCACAACGGCGTGGCGACGATGATGATGTTCTACCGGCGCAGGGCTTCGCGTAAACTCCGCGACGATATGACCGAGGTGGAATATGGTGGAGGGGGGCACCGCACACGGCTAAGGAACGATCCGTAGATCAACTTGTGTGTCTATGGGGTGCCCCTTGCCCCCGTATATAAAGGAGGGAGGGGGGAGGCCGGCCGGCCCTTGTTGGGCGCGCCAGGAGGAGGAGTCCTCCTCCTAGTAGGAGTAGGACTCCTCCTTTCCTACTCCTACTAGGAGGGGAAGGAAGGGGGAGAGGAGGGGAAGGAAAGAGGGGGGCGCCGCCCCCCCCTCCTAGTCCAATTCGGACCAGAGGGAGAGGGGGCGCGCGGCCCTTCCTGGCCGCCCCTCTCTCTTCCCACCAAGGCCCATGTGGCCCATTAACTCTCCGGGGGGGGGTTCCGGTAACCCTCCGACACTCCGGTTTTCTCCGAAATCACCCGGAACACTTCCGGTGTCCGAATATAGTCGTCCAATATATCAATCTTTATGTCTCGACCATTTCGAGACTCCTCGTCATGTCCGTGATCACATCCGGGACTCCGAACAAACTTCAGTACATCAAAACTTATAAACTCATAATAAAACTGTCATCGTAACGTTAAGCGTGCGGACCCTACGGGTTCGAGAACTATGTAGACATGACCTAGAACTATTCTCGGTCAATAACCAATAGCGGGACCTGGATGCCCATACTGGTTCCTACATATTCTACGAAGATCTTTATCGGTCAAACCGCATAACAACATACGTTGTTCCCTTTGTCATCGGTATGTTACTTGCCCGAGATTTGATCGTCGGTATCCAATACCCAGTTCAATCTCGTTACCGGTAAGTCTCTTTACTCGTTCCGTAATGCATCATCCCGTAACCAACTCATTTGGTCACATTGCTTGCAAGGCTTATAATGATGTGCATTACCGAGAGGGCCCAGAGATACCTCTCCGATAATCGGAGTGACAAAACCTAATCTCGAAATACGCCAACTCAACATGTACCTTTGGAGACACCTGTAGTACTCCTTTATAATCACCCAGTTACGTTGTGACGTTTGGTAGTACCCAAAGTGTTCCTCCGGTAAACGGGAGTTGCATATTTCTCATAGTTACAGGAACATGTATAAGTCATGAAGAAAGCAATAGCAGCATACTAAACGATCAAGTGCTAGGCTAACGAAATGGGTCATGTCAATCACATCATTCTTCTAATGATGTGATCCCATTAATCAAATGATAACTCATGTCTATGGTTAGGAAACATAACCATCTTTGATTAATGAGCTAGTCAAGTAGAGGCATACTAGTGACTATATGTTTGTCTATGTATTCACACATGTATCATGTTTCCGGTTAATACAATTCTAGCATGAATAATAAAAATTTATCATGATATGAGGAAATAAATAATAACTTTATTATTGCCTCTAGGGCATATTTCCTTCACGTGGAAGCAGCATTTACAATATGACATAGAGATTTGCGAAGTACATAAAAGATCTGAATTTTGCAGACCGGAATTCTCGCAATCTTCGTCTGTTGCAGAGGGAAGGGAGAGGAGGGCAGGTCGTGAGTTTGACTCAAGAGATTTCTACTTGGACACAAAGGGGTCTATCAGCTATTTTTTAAAATAAATTGTGCAAACCAGGATTTGAACTCAAGACCTTAGCTCCGATACCATGTTAAGCTTCGTGCACTAGCCAACGCAACCAAAAGGCCGAACTGATGGAAAGGGCTAGTGCAATTCACATATACTATAACACCTCCTCTCACGTGTGACGAGGAAGACAAGTCAACACGTGCAACCGAAAGAGAGTGACGGCGCGCGAAACTCACGTATGACTCAAGAGGCCTCTACATGGACACAAAAGGGGGCTATCAGCAATTTTTAATAAATTACGAAAGCCAGGACTTGAACTCAAGACCTTAGCTCTGATACCATGTTAAGCTTCATGCACTAGCCAACACAACCAAAAGTCCGAACTGATGGAAAGGGCTAGACAATCCACATATACACTTCAACACTCCCTCTCACGTGTGACATGGCAATTCAACACGTGGATAGACTTAGAGGTATGGGTCAAGAGGACTATACGTGGACACAAAGGGGCAACAACAATTTCATATACTGTAACAGTTCTTACCTCGGTTTCTACTCATTTTAAAATTTGCAATATCTGGGAATGGCAGATATTCAATTTCGCATTACCTATTTTTTAAGGTCGCGCCGGGGGGGGGGGGGCAAAGCTCCCCCGCTATTTAGAAGAATATCTTATCATTCAACATATTTTAATGAGTCATTTCAGCTATTCTACTAGTGGCGGAGCTCAAGGTTTTGCATCCCAAGTGGACATTTTTTCTCGAGGGGCACCGGAATTTGCGGTTACCATGGTAACCGCGAAATACCGGAAAAAATTCGAACGAAATTTGAAACTAAATTTTGAATTCAAATTTTTTTTGAGGTCGATATAGATAGGGGTTTAACTTCAAAAGATATCACCTACTTGCTCCGGCGTAGTGGCTGTTTATGCCGAACTGCACCTTGCTAAAAGGTCGCGAGTTCGACACCTGGCCACTGCAACAAATTTCTAGCTTTTTTAACTTTTGCATATCAAAAAGAAATGAAAACACACGGGTCAAGATTTGAACCCGCGACGAGCTGTTGAGGAAAGGCTGGCGTTCCCACTAGGAAACTACCACTCATGTTAAAATAGAAGAGATGTCGTATATTTAACTATACCCTTAGCGTTTGAATTCAAAATTTTCAAGATTTTTTGCCCGATATGAGTG
>NW_025231673.1:9684-10946 GCF_018294505.1 Triticum aestivum | reverse complement strand
GACAAACGCATTTCGAGAACATACACAAAGTCCCAGCTATGGACCTAGTGCATCCTCATAACCGAGGTCTCTTGCATTTCCCTACAAGTAATTGGATCTCATATGGAGATGTTTAGTGAAGTAGAATGGAAAAAATCGAGTGCAACTACACAAGAACTAGTTTGTAACTGTCGTTCGGAATCAGTTTTGCGCAGTGTTAACTGAAACTTGGATATGTGACTCATACGGAGTCCGTTTTGGCTCCACAAGTAGTCAAAACATTTGTGACGACCAGGTGCTTCAAAGGATTCTTTCATAGGGAACTTTTGGAGAACTTTTCTTAAGGAGTTCGTTCAGAAACTTGTATCGAAACTTTCTTAATGAGCACTCGACAAACGCATTTCGAGAACATACACAAATTCCCAGCTATGGACCTAGTGCATCCTCATAACCGAGGTCTCTTGCATTTCCCTACAAGTAATTGGATCTCATATGGAGATGTTTAGTGTAGTAGAATGGAAAAAATCGAGTGCAACTACAGAAGAACTAGTTTGTAACTGTCGTTCGGAATCAGTTTTGCGAAGTGTTAACTGAAAAATGGATATCCGACTCATACGGAGTCCGTTTTGGCTCCACAAGTAGTGAAAACGTTTGTGACGACCAGATGCTTCAAAGATTCTTTCATAGGGAACTTTTGGAGAACATTTCTGAAGTAGTTCGTGAAGAAACTTGTATAGAAACTTTCTTAATGACCAATCGACAAACGCATTTCGAGAACATACACAAAGTCCCAGCTACGGACCTAGTGCATCATCATAACCGAGGTCCCTTGCATTTCCCTACAAGTAATTGGATCTCATATGGAGATGTTTAGTGAAGTAGAATGGAAAAAATCGAGTGCAACTACACAAGAACTAGTCTGTAACTGTCGTTCGGAATCAGTTTTGCACAGTGTTAAGTGAAACATGGATATCTGACTCATACAGAGTCTGTTATGGCTCCACAAGTAGTGAAAACGTTTGTGACGACCAGATGCTTCAAAGGATTCTTTCATAGGGAACTTTTGGCGAACTTTTCTTAAAGAGTTCGTTCAGAAACTTGTATAGAAACTTTCTTAATGAGCACTCAACAAACGCATTTCGAGAACACACACAGAGTACTCGCTATGGACCTAGTGCATCCGCATAACCGAGGTCTCTTGCATTTCCCTACAAGTAATTGGATCTCATCTGGAGATGTTTAGTGAAGTAGAATAGAAAAAACCGAGTGCAACTACACAAGAA
>NW_025231673.1:8171-9500 GCF_018294505.1 Triticum aestivum | reverse complement strand
TCGGAATCAGTTTTGCGCAGTGTTAACTGAAACATGGATATGTGACTCATACGGAGTCCGTTTTGGCTCCACAAGTAGTCAAAACATTTGTGACGACCAGGTGCTTCAAAGGATTCTTTCATAGGGAACTTTTGGAGAACTTTTCTTAAGGAGTTCGTTCAGAAACTTGTATAGAAACTTTCTTAATGAGCACTCAACAAAGGCATTTCGAGAACATACACAAATTCCCAGCTATGGACCTAGTGCATCCTCATAACCGAGGTCTCTTGCATTTCCCTACAAGTAATTGGATCTCATATGGAGATGTTTAGTGTAGTAGAATGGAAAAAATCGAGTGCAACTACAGAAGAACTAGGTTGTAACTGTCGTTCGGAATCAGTTTTGCGATGTGTTAACTGAAAAATGGATATCCGACTCATACGGAGTCCGTTTTGGCTCCACAAGTAGTCAAAACATTCGTGACGACCAGATGCTTCAAAGATTCTTTCATAGGGAACTTTTGGAGAACTTTTCTTAAGTAGTTCGTTCAGAAACTTGTATAGAAACTTTCTTAATGACCACTCGACAAACGCATTTCGAGAACATACACAAATTCCCAGCTATGGACCTAGTGCATACTCATAACCGAGGTCTCTTGCATTTCCCTACAAGTAATTGGATCTCATATGGAGATGTTTAGTGAAGTACAATGGAAAAAATCGAGTGCAACTACACAAGAACTAGTTTGTAACTGTCGTTCGGAATCAGTTTTGCGCAGTGTTAACTGAAACATGGATATGTGACTCATACGGAGTCCGTTTTGGCTCCACAAGTAGTCAAAACATTTGTGACGACCAGGTGCTTCAAAGGATTCTTTCATAGGGAACTTTTGGAGAACTTTTCTTAAGGAGTTCGTTCAAAAACTTGTATAGAAACTTTCTTAATGAGCACTCAACAAAGGCATTTCGAGAACATACACAAATTCCCAGCTATGGACCTAGTGCATCCTCATAACCGAGGTCTCTTGCATTTCCCTACAAGTAATTGGATCTCATATGGAGATGTTTAGTGTAATAGAATGGAAAAAATCGAGTGCAACTACAGAAGAACTAGGTTGTAACTGTCGTTCGGAATCAGTTTTGCGATGTGTTAACTGAATAATGGATATCCGACTCATACGGAGTCCGTTTTGGCTCCACAAGTAGTCAAAACATTCGTGACGACCAGATGCTTCAAAGATTCTTTCATAGGGAACTTTTGGAGAACTTTTCTTAAGTAGTTCGTTCAGAAACTTGTATAGAAACTTTCTTAATGACCACTCGACAAACGCATTTCGAGAACATACACAAA
>NW_025231673.1:0-1002 GCF_018294505.1 Triticum aestivum | reverse complement strand
CGAGTGCAACTACACAAGAACTAGTTTGTAACTGTCGTTCGGAATCAGTTTTGCGCAGTGTTAACTGAAACATGGATATGTGACTCGTACGGAGTCCGTTTTGGCTCCACAAGTAGTCAAAACATTTGTGACGACCAGATGTTTCAAAGGATTCTTTCATAGGGAACTTATGGAGAACTTTTCTTAAGGAGTTCGTTCAGAAACTTGTATAGAAACTTTCTTAATGAGCACTCGACAAACGCATTTCGAGAACATACACAAATTCTAAGCTATGGACCTAGTGCATCCTCATAACCGAGGTCTCTTGCATTTCCCTACAAGTAATTGGATCTCATATGGAGATGTTTAGTGAAGTAGAATGGAAAAAATCGAGTGCAACTACACAAGAACTAGTTTGTAACTGTCGTTCGGAATCAGTTTTGCGCAGTGTTAAGTGAAACATGGATATCTGACTCATACAGAGTCTATTATGGCTCCACAAGTAGTCAAAACGTTTGTGACGACCAGATGCTTCAAAGGATTCTTTCATAGGGAACTTTTGGAGAACTTTTCTTAAGGAGTTCGTTCGGAAACTTGTATAGAAACTTTCTTAATGAGCACTCAACAAACGCATTTCGAGAACATACACAAATTCTAAGCTATGGACCTAGTGCATCCTCATAACCGAGGTCTCTTGCATTTCCCTACAAGTAATTGGATCTCATATGGAGATGTTTAGTGTAGTAGAATGGAAAAAACCGAGTGCAACTACACAAGAACTAGTTTGTAACTGTCGTTCGGAATCAGTTTTGCGCAGTGTTAACTGAAACATGGATATGTGACTCATACGGAGTCCGTTTTGGCTCCACAAGTAGTCAAAACATTTGTGACAACCAGGGGCTTCAAAGGATTCTTTCATAGGGAACTTTTGGAGAACTTTTCTTAAGGAGTTCATTCAGAAACTTGTATAGAAACTTTCTTAATGAGCACTCGACAAACACATTTCGAGAACATACACAAAGT
>NW_025231672.1:10037-10949 GCF_018294505.1 Triticum aestivum | reverse complement strand
CCTCTGCCAGAAGGCAGAGGCGAGGCGTGGCGCGCGCCCGAGCGCCCCGGCCACCTCCTGCTTCGCGCTGGAGGCCGCCCTTCGTTCTAATTCGCGCCACGACGACGCCCCGTGTCCCCTCTCTCCTTTCCCTCACTCGCTGCATCCCCTCTCCCTCTTCTGTCTCTCTCCCTCGCTCATCCCCGGATGCACCGAGACCGCCGACGAGCGCCACCGGAGCCACCAGCATCCCCACGCCCAGCCAGTTAGGCCACGAGCTCCGCCTTGGATCCGGGAAGCTCTACCACGACGCACGCGACGCCGGGTGCCCTGAAGCCACGGCATCACCGCCATCTTCATCGCCACGGCCGGCGATCGCCGCCGTTCGATTCGCAGCACCGAAGACGTCCCCGAGCTCCCCGAGGCCACCACTGCACCCGCTGTGAGCTCCTGTGTTGATTTCCCCTCTTCCCGTGCCCCACCTCCCTTTCTAGCTAGCCCCACCACTTGCCCGAGAATCTCTCGCCGCCGGCCATGGTGTGACCGTGGCCACAGCCACCCCAGCTCGTATCCGAGGCCACGGTCGTGCTCATCGTGATCTCGGGAGTCCGTAGCACGCCCCAGCCCCTCCTGCCGTGCTCCCTAACCCCGACCCCAGGATTGCCCGAGCTGCTGCCGCCGCCAAACCTCGTCGCCGACCACTTTTCCGGCCACCCCAGCACCTGTCACCGCCACCACTAGATGCGCGCCACTGCGCGCGTTCGAATGCAACAAACCGCGGCCGAAACGATGCCATGTGGCTCGTTTCCGAGCCCTCCGCCGCGTCTGGATTCGCCGGCGGCTAAACGCCGGCGACCGCTGACCCGATGACCGGCGTGGGTTGACCCACTGCCAGGTTTGACCCCCCCCCTCTCTCTCACTGACCTGCGGGCC
>NW_025231672.1:0-7644 GCF_018294505.1 Triticum aestivum | reverse complement strand
GAAAAGGACTTCTGGGTTGCTTATATCAGTTCATAGACAAGTGAAAGTGGATACTTTAAAATGCGCAAGATAAGCGTGAGTGCTATGGATGGCGTTCTCGTAGGGGGACGGGAGCGGATCCATAGTGGTGTATTGATATGGTGAATATGTGGACTCGTGTGCGCCACCTCAAAGAGTCGCTTGCAGTCGTAGTTCAGGATAGCCACCGAGTCAAAGCTGGCTTGCTGCAGTCAAACCCCTCCACCCCCTTGTTGATAATGATGCATATGTAGATAGGTCTGATGTAAGTCTTGCTGAGTACATTTGTACTCACGTTTGCCTATTTTATGTTTTTGCAGAGAGACTTCGGTCTCACTAGTAGTTTCGCGTGGACTTCGACGTTTAGCTTGATACCTCAGCTACGATCTTGTGCCCTCGGCAGGATCTGATAGATAGTCAGGCTTCTCAGCCTTTTTCATTTATAGATGTCTGTACTCAGACATGATAGCTTCCGCTTGTGCTTTGACTTGTATGCTCTGAGTGTTGGGTCATGAGACCCATGTTTGTAATATCTCGCTCCTCGGAGCCTAATGAATAAACTACTTGAGTCGTAGAGTCATTTTGTGATGCCATGTTGTATTGCACATATCGAGCATATTGTGTGTATGTTATTGAAATGCTTGGTATGTGTGGGATCTGACCATCTAGTTGTTTATCTTTAGTAGCCTCTCTTACCGGGAAATGTCTCCTAGTGTTTCCACTGAGCCAGGGTAGCTTGCTACTGCTCCGGAACACTTAGGCTGGCCGGCATGTGTCCTTCTTCGTTCCTGTGTCTGTCCCTTCGGGGAAATGTCACGCTTTGAGTACCGGAGTCCTGTTAGCCCGCTACAGCCCGGTTTACCGGAGTCCTGCTAGCCCAGTGCTACAGCCCGGACCCACTTGCTGATGACCGACACGTTCGAAGCTGGGTCATGGATGCCTGTCCCTGTAAGTCTGTGCCACTTTGGGTTTACGACTAGTCATGTCAGCCCGGGCTCTTTATCATATGGATGCTAGCGACACTATCATATACGTGAGCCAAAAGGCGCAAACGGTCCCGGGCAAAGGTAAGGCGACACCCGTGGGAACACCGTGCGTGAGGCCGCAAAGTGATATGAAGTGTTACTGGCTAGATCGATGTGACATCGAGTCGGGGTCCTGACAGCGTTGGTATCAGAGCTTGACTGCCTGTAGGATTACCAAGCCAAACTGGTCGAAGTTGAGTCTAGAAATTCTTTAGTTATGTAAGGGAATTGATTGTGGGATGGAACGTAAGGCTCTTTTTACTCCTTATACCTTATGCCCTTCTGATCTGAGTCATCATCTTATCTTCTACGGGGATTAAGAACTAGGATATCTCTTCTTTCTATCAGGATCACGTGTTACTAATCCGTAGACTTATAAGATTGTTGATTCAAGCCTCAGTTCAGCTCCTACTACTTCCGTATGTTAACTGTTGATCTCGAAACCTTGATATTGTGCTTCTGAGTGGTTATGCCACCATTTTTGTGAATGTCTCAAATCTTTTCTGAGCATTTACAGCCGTTATGCTGTCCGAGTCATCCCAGGTTTCTAAGTAGTCTGATGCAATTGCAAATCCTTTCTTCCCGTTTCAATGTTCCCATGGGCCAGATTAACCACACTAATCAGTGAGTTGAGGTACTCCGTTACCTTGACATATATGTTGGAGATACTATTATGGCCCTAGGTGTTTAGGAAGTCACCTAGTAATCTAGCAATGTTTTGTGATTCCCAGTGTGATGATTCTGGCTTTTATTCTCGAAAGCATCCCGTGATGCCACTTAGTAGTAGGTATTCTATTCCTTGGGCTTTGAACCCGAGATTCACTCTACTTACTTCATGTTGATAGTGTTTGCTAGTTCCTTCAGGATATTAGTAACTTTGCGATAGTCCTCGAGGTCCGTGGTATTTCCTTCTTCCAAATACTATGAACCGCTTATGGCAGATGTTTATTGGATCAAAAAAATCACAATTAGAGTACTCTTGAGGAGTTCTCCATTCATAAATCGTGACTCTGCCAGTTCTACCTTTCTGCATGGGTTATCCGGAAGAAATATGTTGAACTTGGTTCGACATACTAATCTATGCATCCACAACTCAGAAAATTATATGTTCCTTTGAGTTGTTCTCTTTAGTTGCATTCCGACCCTCGCCTATCAATTGATAGTCAAGAGTAGTCGTGCATTCGTGATCACCGATGCTCGTTATTCTTGTGGTCCGTCAAGCCATTCTGTCCAGAATGACTTGGAGAAACAAACTCCAGTACCTCATCCATATCTAG
This sequence comes from Triticum aestivum, assembly GCF_018294505.1. NCBI lineage: Eukaryota > Viridiplantae > Streptophyta > Magnoliopsida > Poales > Poaceae > Triticum > Triticum aestivum. The sequence continues at coordinate 5,324 of NW_025231672.1, read as the reverse complement.
GATTGGGTCAAAGTAGTTGTATTCCGCACAACAAATTGCTAATCCAGCTTTTGCTCTGTTCTACCTTGGAGTATTACCATCCTTATATCGGGATTGTTATAGGAATTGCACACCATCCTATGAACTCTTGGTACAGCGATACTTCTTACCATCATTGTTCATTCCTCGGTTCCTGTGTTATTGCAACCGGAATACCGACAAATGAATTGTGATGTGTGAAATCTATACTCCCAGCAACCTCGTTGCTTGGTAGTTAAATGGACGATAACCTCATTCTTAGCGTGTTGATTATTGAATCGTCACCCTAAGGTTGATTGTGCTACCTAGTCCTTATTTCTGGTGCACTCTCCGATCAGTGAGTTAGGATAGTGCCAATCCTTGCTTATTGATCATATCGTCTTGCCTCAAAAAGCAAGATTGTTCTCGAGCTTAGTAACATACCGGTGGTTCGTGATTTTCTGAATATCTTCTTAGAAGTATTACCAGGTTGTCACCTGACCGCTATGTTGAGTTCGTGATCAAGTTGGTTTATTCCTGTAAACCACCCCCTTCTCCAAGAATCCGTGTTGGATACCCTGAGCTAGTTGGATAAGCCAAACAACAACTTGGAGAGTTGGAAGATAAAAGCTTGTCCGACTTAGTTCATGTTAAGGGATATCTTTTGTGTGTGTGTGTGTGTGTGTTGAAGAAAGATGATATCTTCATCAATTGGTCCTCGTGAACAATTGTTGGATCTATTATCTTACCCAAACCTTTGATTGAGTATGGGCTATCATCCAATCAGACCAGAACCAACGATATTCGTAATGTTGTCTTAATCGTGGTTGATCCCTCGAGCATACACCATTATATCTTTTGGGTCTGACCAATGCTATCACCGTGTTCACTTAACTATGGAATTCCTTTTAAAAGGAAACCTAGATGAATTGTTGTTGAGCCCATTGACAACATCCTTATCTCCATAATTTTGCTGAACATTAAGCTAGTGTTGGAAACTTTTGAAGCATTTCCTTCATGCTAGCTCATGAAGTATTTGTTTGATGAAAGGAGTGACTTCCTCTTATACACGTGCATTTGGTGAAAGTTGCCGCCGTGAATTTGAGAAAGCTAGTTTTGTTTCCTTGGAATCATCCCAAATCAGTCATGCACACGTGCGAAGTATTCTGTGGTCTGGAGACTTGCAACCTTCATTCCATATGTGTCCCGAGCACACCAAGCCACTGATTGATTTGTTCAAGGAGAAGAAGTTCCTTCATAAGAGCTAATCATATGACTTATGCAAGGACTTCGTTATCCACGGTGATGGTTCCCAACCAGAACTCGGTAGTGTTTTATTATAAGACTACTTTGTGGTCATGCTTGTCTGGGACAACGTGTTCACATGTTTGTAGCAGAACCAGCTCATGTTTTGGAGCCTGCTATCGTAGTTCATCTCCCGAGAATCCCGCAACGTCATCTCGTCGATTTGTGTTGCAAACTTTCTTTTTTCTTCCTAGACTCGATGAGTCTGGAATATCCTGACACCAACCAGATCTGAATCTCAGGCAGATATGATGGTTGGAACATTTTCCCAAGAACTATAATACTGATCCCTCGATAACTGGTAAAGTGGATGTCGTGGCCAGCACCACCCAGCCGAAGGACCTATTATTGTCGTATCTTGATTGAAGAAGTTGGCCACCTCCCCATAAGGATTTCGTAGGATTTACCTCCGTAACTGTTCTTTATGGATTCTATTGCTCCCGAAGTCCGACCTTTACTTGATGTTCTAGTTATCAAACCATATCTATGAATGGGTTACCCTAGCACATCAAGGAGAACATTAGAAGCGGAGTGCTAAATGTCTCCCGGTCGATCATCCAGATTTTATTTGCTTGGCCTCGCTAGGGTGAAGTCTGAGAAGGTGTTATCTTCCTTTGCGTCTGCATCATCCATCTTTAGCCATCATGGTAGTAAGTTGTGTTACCGGATCCTTGACACGGATGTTGGTAAAACCTTGATGAATATGGAAATGCTCAAGTTCTTGAGAGCATGCACAAGCGCTAGGTGTTATCATCGGCACTAACTGGGTTACTCTCAGTTTCCTCGGCAATGCTATGATCTTTTCAAACATAGAATTCACTCTCTGTTGTTGGGTTCTTCCCCAGTTACCAGAATCATTCCAGCATTTGCATTTTGTTCCCAGCTTGCACCACCAATGTGCCATTCTACCATGGGTCTCTTCCATTTCCGGTGATAAGCAAAATTCATCCATTACGTTGTCTTCAACAAGGTAATCCACATCATCCAAGTCCGAGTATGCCATTCTACCGACCCCCGCCAATCGATTGCTGTGACTTGCCTTAGGCTGATATAGAGAGTCTCAGTGATCTCTATATCAAAGGTAATTCTTTTTGCCACTTAAGATAATACCCTACGATCACCCTCCTCCAGGATGTTTCGTCGTGGTATCATGGCAATTCAACTCCTCGCTACGTTAACAATCGATTACCACCTTCCTAAGTGTGGAATTATTGTCTACCTAGCGAACCTTCGTCACCCGTTTCTTTCCACCCCTCTTGATGTGTATCTCGTGTCTCAACCCGAGAGATGGTTTTAAGTCTCATTCCGTGAGTTAGTCCTGAGTTGATCGACCTTCGAGAAGACCGATCCTTTTAGAGTTTTCCTTTCCTCTTCTTGTCATGATTAGCTGAAGATCTCAGAGCAAGACGACAAGACAAAGATGGTGTTCACATCAATGTTCAACTGAAGTGCACCCTGGATCGTGAAGATTGTACTAGTTTGCGTTTCCCCTTCATCCTACCCTACGCTTGAATCTCGAGACGAGATTCTTGTTTAGTGGGGGTGAGTTGTCACATCCCTAGCTTCTGGCATTGCTCTAGCCTAGCTTCATGTGTGCATCATGTCTATATTTTTGAAACTTGAATTGAGGAATATTGGAAGCCTCAAAACCCTAAATAAAAGAGGGGCAAAAACCATAGAAATCTCATTCATTGCTCCAAAAGGCTCTTCTTAAATGTTTGATAATTTTTGGTAAGGGTTCTGGTCCCAACCAAAATATTGAACATTTTTAAGGATTTATTTTTGGGACTTTGAATTTAAATCATTAGCTATTTGAATTTGAATTATATTCATATAATTAGAATATAATTTCAAATACCCCTGAAATATTTTATGAGCTTTTGGAAAAGTCCATCTAGCAATATAAAAATATTCAGAGGAGCTTTGGCATTGTTTGAATTATTATTTTTAATTCAAACAGTGGCAAAAGAATTAATTAAAAGAAAAACAGAACAGAAATAAAAAAAAGAGAGAAGAAGTACCTGGCCTCACCGTGCAGCCCAGCCGGCCCAGCTCCCCCACCAGCGCGGCCCAGCCCACCTTCCCCCCCTTGTCCTCTTCTTCCTCTGCCAGAAGGCAGAGGCGAGGCGTGGCGCGCGCCCGAGCGCCCCGGCCACCTCCTGCTTCGCGCTGGAGGCCGCCCTTCGTCCTAATTCGCGCCACGACGACGCCCCGTGTCCCCTCTCTCCTTTCCCTCACTCGCTGCATCCCCTCTCCCTCTTCTGTCTCTCTCCCTCGCTCATCCCCGGATGCACCGAGACCGCCGACGAGCGCCACCGGAGCCACCAGCATCCCCACGCCCAGCCAGTTAGGCCACGAGCTCCGCCTTGGATCCGGGAAGCTCTACCACGACGCACGCGACGCCGGGTGCCCTGAAGCCACGCCATCACCGCCATCTTCATCGCCACGGCCGGCGATCGCCGCCGTTCGATTCGCAGCACCGAAGACGTCCCCGAGCTCCCCAGGCCACCACTGCACCCGCTGTGAGCTCCTGTGTTGATTTCCCCTCTTCCCGTGCCCCACCTCCCTCTCTAGCTAGCCCCACCACTTGCCCGAGAATCTCTCGCCGCCGGCCATGGTGTGACCGTGGCCACAGCCACCCCAGCTCGTATCCGAGGCCACGGTCGTGCTCATCGTGATCTCGGGAGTCCGTAGCACGCCCCAGCCCCTCCTGCTGTGCTCCCTAACCCCGACCCCAGGATTGCCCGAGCTGCTGCCGCCGCCAAACCTCGTCGCCGACCACTTTTCCGGCCACCCCAGCACCTGTCACCGCCACCACTAGATGCGCGCCACTGCGCGCGTTCGAATGCAACAACCGCGGCTGAAACGATGCCATGTGGCTCGTTTCCGAGCCCTCCGCCGCGTCTGGATTCGCCGGCGGCTAAACGCCGGCGACCACTGACCCGATGACCGGCGTGGGTTGACCCACTGCCAGGTTTGACCCCCCCCCTCTCTCTCTCACTGACCTGCGGGCCTGCCCGGCTAATTAGGCTAGGATTAATGTTAACTAAATATTAGTTAGTTTATTAGACACTGACATGTGGGCCCTAGTGCCCTAATCCTTAATTAAACTAAAATAAACCCCCCCCTGACGCTGACCAGTGGGCCCAAACCCCCCCCCCTAATCTTTTAATTAAACTAAATAAAACCCTGTTAACCCCCTGACACTGACCAGTGGACCCCACTGGTCAGGTTTGACCCGGACCAGCCCCTGTTGACTATGCTGAGGTCAGCATGACCTAGTGCTGACGCAATAATTCCTTTCTGGAATTTAAATAAATCTAAAATGATTTATTAATTTCAGAAAATAGCTAAAACTTCAATAAATCATAGAAAATTAACCGTAACTCCAAATGAAATAAATTATATATGAAAAATTATCAGAAAAATTCAAGGAATCCATCTGTACCATTTTCATGCATGTTAGAACAACTTATCACTACTGTTTAGGGCAAATGAAGTAAATGGCATTTGAATAATCACATATGGAGTTTGAATTTGAATTTTATATTCAAACCAACTTCATTTAATCTGTTGCTAGTTGCATTAGCTCAAAACACATCCATTTTGCCATGTCATGATCATGCATCATATTGTGCATTGCTTTGATTGTGTTCCCTTCTATGTTGCCGGTATTTGTCCCCTCTCGATAGACGTGATACCGATGATGTGATCGTTGACACTGATGAAGACTCAATGTTATCTTCAGAAGTGCCAGGCAAGCAAAACCCCCCTTGTTCATTCCGATACAATCCTACCCTCTCGCTCCTGCTCTCTTTTACTGCATTAGGACAACACCGATTCAACTGTTACATGCTGCGGTAGTTGAACCCCTTTATCCTTTGCATGACCTGTCATTGCCACAGTAAATAGATGAAACCCACTAGCATGAGTAGGAGTTGTTTGAGCCCTGTTGTGCCTACTCATTCATGCTTGTTTGTCATGCCTGCTACTGCTTAGAGTTGAGTCAGGTCTGATTCATC
>NW_025231671.1:10176-10953 GCF_018294505.1 Triticum aestivum | reverse complement strand
TTCAGAGTTCATTTTGTAGTGATTTTCAATTTCACCGTCATTTAGCTCTCTAAACAAATTGGTAAATGACTGAAAAACAGCAAATGATGTCAGAACGTGTTGGAAATTGACGACGTCACTTTGAATGATGCATACTGAACGCAAAAATAGGCTAGAGTTCAAATAAGTTCAAAAAACATTGAAGTGCCCGTGTAACAGATGAGTTCTCGTCCGAAACCCTGATACTCTGAAAGAGATTGTCCAGTTTGTACACGAGGTGCGTCCAGTTTTCGCCGTGACCCTCTCTACTCTTTTGCACATGCTATGCGGGTGAAATGATGATACCATGCCAAGTTCCAACATTTTCAGAGTTCATTTTGTAGTGATTTTCAATTTCACCGTCATTTAGCTCTCTAAACAAATCGGTAAATGACTGAAAAACAGCAAATGATGTCGGAACATGTTGGAAATTGATGACGTCGCTTTGAATGATGCATACTGAACGCAGAAATACGCTGGAGTTCAAATAAGTTTTAAAAACATTGAAGTGCCCGTGTAACAGATGAGTTCTCGTTCGAAACCCTGAGACTCCAAAAGAGATTGTCCAGTTTGTACACAAGGTGCGTCCAATTTTCGCCGTGACCCTCTCTACTCTTTCGCACATGCTATGCGGGTGAAATGATGATACCATGCCAAGTTCCAACATTTTCAGAGTTCATTTTGTAGTGATTTTCAATTTCACCGTCATTTAGCTCTCTAAACAAATCGGTAAATGACTGAAAAACAGCAAATGATGTC
>NW_025231671.1:8804-10166 GCF_018294505.1 Triticum aestivum | reverse complement strand
CTTTGAATGATGCATACTGAACGCAGAAATACGCTGGAGTTCAAATAAGTTTTAAAAACATTGAAGTGCCCGTGTAACAGATGAGTTCTCGTCCGAAACCCTGATACTTCGAAAGAGATTGTCCAGTTTGTACACGAGGTGCGTCCAGTTTTCGCCGTGACCCTCTCTACTCTTTTGCACATGCTATGCGGGTGAAATGAAGATGCCATGGCAAGTTCCAACATTTTCAGAGTTCATTTTGTAGTGATTTTCAATTTCACCGTCATTTAGCTCTCTAAACAAATTGGTAAATGACTGAAAAACAGCAAATGATGTCAGAACGTGTTGGAAATTGATGTCGTCGCTTTGAATGATGCATACTGAACGCAAAATGGCTGGAGTTCAAATAAGTTTAAAAAAGATTGAAGTGCCCTTGTAACAGATGAATTCTCGTCCGAAACCCTGACACTCTGAAAGGGATTGTCCAGTTTGTACACGAGGTGCGTCCAGTTTTCGCCGTGACGCTCTCTACTCTTTTGCACATTCTATGCGGGTCAAATGATGATACCATGCCAAGTTCCAACATTTTCAGAGTTCATTTTGTAGTGATTTTCAATTTCACCATCATTTAGCTCTCTAAACAAATCGGTAAATGACTGAAAACAGCAAATGATGTCAGAACGTGTTGGAAATTGATGACGTCGCTTTGAATGATGCATACTGAACGCAGAAATACGCTGGAGTTCAAATAAGTTTTAAAAACATTGAAGTGCCCGTGTAACAGATGAGTTCTCGTCCGAAACCCTGATACTTCGAAAGAGATTGTCCAGTTTGTACACGAGGTGCGTCCAGTTTTTGCCGTGACCCTCTCTACTCTTTTGCACATGCTATGCGGGTGAAATGAAGATGCCATGGCAAGTTCCAACATTTTCAGAGTTCATTTTGTAGTGATTTTCAATTTCACCGTCATTTAGCTCTCTAAACAAATTGGTAAATGACTGAAAAACAGCAAATGATGTCAGAACGTGTTGGAAATTGATGTCGTCGCTTTGAATGATGCATACTGAACGCAAAATGGCTGGAGTTCAAATAAGTTTAAAAAAGATTGAAGTACCCTTGTAACAGATGAATTCTCGTCCGAAACCCTGACACTCTGAAAGGGATTGTCCAGTTTGTACACGAGGTGCGTCCAGTTTTCGCCGTGACGCTCTCTACTCTTTTGCACATGCTATGCGGGTCAAATGATGATACCATGCCAAGTTCCAACATTTTCAGAGTTCATTTTGTAGTGATTTTCAATTTCACCATCATTTAGCTCTCTAAACAAATCGGTAAATGACTGAAAACAGCAAATGATGTCAGAACGTGTTGGAAATTGATGAC
>NW_025231671.1:8588-8794 GCF_018294505.1 Triticum aestivum | reverse complement strand
GATGATACCATGCCAAGTTCCAACATTTTCAGAGTTCATTTTGTAGTGATTTTCAATTTCACCGTCATTTAGCTCTCTAAACAAATCGGTAAATGACTGAAAAACAGCAAATGATGTCAGAACATGTTGGAAATTGATGACGTCGCTTTGAATGATGCATACTGAACGCAGAAATACCCTGGAGTTCAAATAAGTTTTAAAAACAT
>NW_025231671.1:8000-8578 GCF_018294505.1 Triticum aestivum | reverse complement strand
ATGCTATGCGGGTCAGATGATGATACCATGCCAAGTTCCAACATTTTCAGAGTTCATTTTGTAGTGATTTTCAATTTCACCATCATTTATCTCTCTAAACAAATCGGTAAATGACTGAAAACAGCAAATGATGTCAGAACGTGTTGGAAATTGATGATGTCGCTTTGAATGATGCATACTGAACGCAAAATAGGCTGGAGTTCAAATAAGTTTAAAAAACATTGAACTGCCCGTGTAACAGATGAGTTCTCGTTCGAAACCCAGATACTCCGAAAGAGATTGTCCAGTTTGTACACGAGGTGCGTCCAGTTTTTGCCGTGACCCTCTCTACTCTTTTGCACATGCTATGCGGGTGAAATAATGATACCATGCCAAGTTCCAACATTTTCAGAGTTCATTTTGTAGTGATTTTCAATTTCACCGTCATTTAGCTCTCTAAACAAATGGGTAAATGACTGAAAAACAGCAAAAGATGTCAGAACGTGTTGGAAATTGATGACGTCACTTTGAAGGATGCATACGGAATGCAAAAATAGGCTGGAGTTCAAATAAGTTTAAAAAACATTGAAGTGCCCGTG
>NW_025231671.1:5233-5439 GCF_018294505.1 Triticum aestivum | reverse complement strand
GATGATACCATGCCAAGTTCCAACATTTTCAGAGTTCATTTTGTAGTGATTTTCAATTTCACCGTCATTTAGCTCTCTAAACAAATCGGTAAATGACTGAAAAACAGCAAATGATGTCAGAACATGTTGGAAATTGATGACGTCGCTTTGAATGATGCATACTGAACGCAGAAATACCCTGGAGTTCAAATAAGTTTTAAAAACAT
>NW_025231671.1:4027-4729 GCF_018294505.1 Triticum aestivum | reverse complement strand
CATGTTGGAAATTGATGACGTCGCTTTGAATGATGCATACTGAACGCAGAAATACGCTGGAGTTCAAATAAGTTTTAAAAACATTGAAGTGCCCGTGTAACAGATGAGTTCTCGTCCGAAACCCTGATACTTCGAAAGAGATTGTCCAGTTTGTACACGAGGTGCGTCCAGTTTTTGCCGTGACCCTCTCTACTCTTTTGCACATGCTATGCGGGTGAAATGAAGATGCCATGGCAAGTTCCAACATTTTCAGAGTTCATTTTGTAGTGATTTTCAATTTCACCGTCATTTAGCTCTCTAAACAAATTGGTAAATGACTGAAAAACAGCAAATGATGTCAGAACGTGTTGGAAATTGATGTCGTCGCTTTGAATGATGCATACTGAACGCAAAATGGCTGGAGTTCAAATAAGTTTAAAAAAGATTGAAGTACCCTTGTAACAGATGAATTCTCGTCCGAAACCCTGACACTCTGAAAGGGATTGTCCAGTTTGTACACGAGGTGCGTCCAGTTTTCGCCGTGACGCTCTCTACTCTTTTGCACATGCTATGCGGGTCAAATGATGATACCATGCCAAGTTCCAACATTTTCAGAGTTCATTTTGTAGTGATTTTCAATTTCACCATCATTTAGCTCTCTAAACAAATCGGTAAATGACTGAAAACAGCAAATGATGTCAGAACGTGTTGGAAATTGATGAC
>NW_025231671.1:0-841 GCF_018294505.1 Triticum aestivum | reverse complement strand
GGGTGAAATGATGATACCATGCCAAGTTCCAACATTTTCAGATTCATTTTGTAGTGATTTTCAATTTCACCGTCATTTAGCTCTCTAAACAAATCGGTAAATGACTGAAAAACAGCAAATGATGTCAGAACGTGTTGGAAATTGATGACGTCGCTTTGAATGATGCATACTGAACGCAAAAATACGCTGGAGTTCAAATAAGTTTTAAAAACATTGAAGTGCCCGTGTAATAGATGAGTTCTCGTCCGAAACCCTGATACTCCGAAAGAGATTGTCCAGTTTGTACACGAGGTGTGTCCAGTTTTCGCCGTGACCCTCTCTACTCTTTTGCACATGCTATGCGGGTGACATGATGATACCATGCCAAGTTCCAACATTTTCAGAGTTCATTTTGTAGTGATTTTCAATTTCACCGTCATTTAGCTCTCTAAACAAATCGGTAAATGACTGAAAACAGCAAATGATGTCAGAACGTGCTGGAAATTGATGACATCACTTTGAATGATGCATACCGAACGCAAAAATAGGCTGGAGTTCAAATAAGTTTAAAAAACATTGAAGTGCCCGCGTAACAGATGAGTTCTCGTCCGAAAACCCTGATACTCCGAAAGAGATTGTCCAGTTTGTACACGAGGTGCGTCCAGTTTTCGCCGTGACCCTCTCTACTCTTTTGCACATGCTATGCGGGTGAAATGATGATACCATGCCAAGTTCCAACATTTTCAGAGTTCATTTTGTAGTGATTTTCAATTTCACCGTCATTTAGCTCTCTAAACAAATCGATAAATGACTGAAAAACAACAAATGATGTCAGAACGTGTTGGAAATTGATGACGTCGCT
>NW_025231670.1:0-10961 GCF_018294505.1 Triticum aestivum | reverse complement strand
CCTGGTTGAAACTTGTTGAATCTTCTTATAGCACTTTCGATACGTTTCCTAGTGCTTCTAAATTATTCTTCCTTGAGATAACTATCGGATGCCGATCTTTTCAGACATCCATCCTTATAGCTTCCTCCTTAATCCACGCCTTAAATCTCGGGACGAGATTTCTTGTAGTGGAGGAGAATTGTGACGCCCGGATTATTAAGCTATAATAATCCCCCATTAATGGTGCCACATAATCACATTACTGTTGCTAATCCTCACTTGATCCAAATCACTGTTCATGTTCAAACTCGAATTCAAAGTCAAAAATTCAAATTTGCCAAACATGAAATCTAAAATGTTCAAAGTGTGGCAAATAATTCCTGGATATTTGACCTTGAACCTTTGTGTTCATGCACATGGAACCGATGTGGAACTTGTCATGGAAGCTTCTTGTTATAATAATAACTAGCAGAGTGAACCGCGCATTTGCGCGGATAGATTTTCCTATGAAAATACAAATTTTGGTTCCATAATAAATATGTAAATATTATATTTGTTATAATCAGTACTGATATATGATTTTCTATTATAATTAATCTTAAGTGTTTTGACAATCTCACTTGTGTTCACGTCTGATTCTGGGCACACGTAGATTCTTATCTGTTTGGCGTTTATCAAAAGAAGCATTAATATTATGTTATTTAGCTTGAACACTCTGTAATTGTTTTTTGTAATCAGTGAGGATTGCCATAACAATATTCGGGTAGCAATGCTTTTAGGTTCATGTATGGTAGAAGCTGTGTCATGCCCATCTACTTCTAGAGAAATTTACCCCGCCTTTTCTTCTGTTAATTCTCAGTCCAAATCATGATTTGATCCATCATCTTAGCACACTCTAACTGGTTTTTTGCACAGAGCCGTGTTGTATGGTTGTGCCCTTCTCAGATTGGGCGTGTGGATTCCTGCTGGGAATCAAGTCAATCGGAAATCAATCAGCCAAGCCGTGCTGTGTATTTTACTTCTTGCAGGGAGGCGTGTTGTGTGTTTCAATCGGAAAGCCATCAGCCGTCCGCACGTATTGTATTGTACTCCGTTGTGGTCTCTTTTTCTGTACGGGTTCTTCAGTTGGGTCTGGTACATGTACGTGTGTTATAGTTTCTTGCACGTGGATTGAAACATCTATCTATGTTTGTAAAGTATGAAAACATAATTATATGCTGGTAAATCTCTACCGTTGATTTTTCTTAACTTTAGAGTAATAAATCTTCACTGTTCGTTTTCTATCGTTTTAATAATATAATAGATCCCCTGTGATAAGTTCATATGGTATCTATATTTGGTCCTTTGCAGCTGTGGTTCAGACCATATTGTTCTTCTTTGATCCCTTTTTCTCGGACAAGTTAAAAATACTTGTCTTTTGCAAGTCTTTTCACCTATCCAACCTCTATTCTACTCTACTCTCGAGTATTACCCTCTTGTATCTCGAGAATATCACGGAACTACATAACTTCTTATGAGTTTTTCATCAACTCTTATTTCTCCCTGATTCCAAGTTTCCACGGGTTATGAGTTGTTAGTCACTCGAGAACACCGATAACTGATTCGAGTCTACACTTTCCCTTGCATTGTTTTGGCTAACCTTTCTTCTAATCTAACATATCGGAGCAATGATAATTCCCTGCTTATGTAAACACCTCAGTGTACAAGCTCTGTCAATAAAACCTTGTTACTATGTTGATGACATTCCGGTAGCCACCGATGGACGAGAACCTTGCCTATTAATCCGCCACGTCTTAACGAGCAGGAAAATAGTTCTCTTCGTCCCTCGTCCTTGGTACCAACGTTCTTGCCAACATAACTGACAAGTTGTCCTCTGACCTGCCTTTCTATCATGACCGTGCAAAATGTAACGCCTTCTTGCTTTTAACCCACACGGTGGATCCATAACCCACAGGATCGAACCTCTCTCTCGATCATGTACATCTCTGTCTTCCAAAGTATTCCTCATGCTTGGTTTCGTATCTAATTCGCGACCCACCTTCTTGTCATCTGTTCTGGTATCAGATGCAATACTTATTCTCGAGCCTTTGAACCCCTTCATCACCTGTTTTATGCATCAGCTAGATGCCTACCTGGTTGAAACTTGTTGAATCTTCTTATAGCACTTTCGATACGTTTCCTAGTGCTTCTAAATTATTCTTCCTTGAGATAACTATCGGATGCCGATCTTTTCAAACATCCATCCTTATAGCTTCCTCCTTAATCCACGCCTTAAATCTCGGGACGAGATTTCTTGTAGTGGAGGAGAATTGTGACGCCCGGATTATTAAGCTATAATAATCCCCCATTAATGGTGCCACATAATCACATTACTGTTGCTAATCCTCACTTGATCCAAATCACTGTTCATGTTCAAACTCGAATTCAAAGTCAAAAATTCAAATTTGCCAAACATGAAATCTAAAATGTTCAAAGTGTGGCAAATAATTCCTGGATATTTGACCTTGAACCTTTGTGTTCATGCACATGGAACCGATGTGGAACTTGTCATGGAAGCTTCTTGTTATAATAATAACTAGCAGAGTGAACCGCGCATTTGCGCGGATAGATTTTCCTATGAAAATACAAATTTTGGTTCCATAGTAAATATGTAAATATTATATTTGTTATAATCAGTACTGATATTTGATTTTCTATTATAATTAATCTTAAGTGTTTTGACAATCTCACTTGTGTTCACGTCTGATTCTGGGCACACGTAGATTCTTATCTGTTTGGCGTTTATCAAAAGAAGCATTAATATTATGTTATTTAGCTTGAACACTCTGTAATTGTTTTTTGTAATCAGTGAGGATTGCCATAACAATACTCGGGTAGCAATGCTTTTAGGTTCATGTATGGTAGAAGCTGTGTCATGCCCATCTACTTCTAGAGAAATTTACCCCGCCTTTTCTTCTGTTAATTCTCAGTCCAAATCATGATTTGATCCATCATCTTAGCACACTCTAACAGGTTTTTTGCACAGAGCCGTGTTGTATGGTTGTGCCCTTCTCAGATTGGGCGTGTGGATTCCTGCTGGGAATCAAGTCAATCGGAAATCAATCAGCCAAGCCGTGCTGTGTATTTTACTTCTTGCAGGGAGGCGTGTTGTGTGTTTCAATCGGAAAGCCATCAGCCGTCCGCACGTATTGTATTGTACTCCGTTGTGGTCTCTTTTTCTGTACGGGTTCTTCAGTTGGGTCTGGTACATGTACGTGTGTTATAGTTTCTTGCACGTGGATTGAAACATCTATCTATGCTTGTAAAGTATGAAAACATAATTATATGCTGGTAAATCTCTACCGTTGATTTTTCTTAACTTTAGAGTAATAAATCTTCACTGTTCGTTTTCTATCGTTTTAATAATATAATGATCCCCTGTGATAAGTTCATATGGTATCTATATTTGGTCCTTTGCAGCTGTGGTTCAGACCATATTGTTCTTCTTTGATCCCTTTTTCTCGGACAAGTTAAAAATACTTGTCTTTTGCAAGTCTTTTCACCTATCCAACCTCTATTCTACTCTACTCTCGAGTATTACCCTCTTGTATCTCGAGAATATCACGGAACTACATAACTTCTTATGAGTTTTTCATCAACTCTTATTTCTCCCTGATTCCAAGTTTCCACGGGTTATGAGTTGTTAGTCACTCGAGAACACCGATAACTGATTCGAGTCTACACTTTCCCTTGCATTGTTTTGGCTAACCTTTCTTCTAATCTAACATATCGGAGCAATGATAATTCCCTGCTTATGTAAACACCTCAGTGTACAAGCTCTGTCAATAAAACCTTGTTACTATGTTGATGACATTCCGGTAGCCACCGATGGACGAGAACCTTGCCTATTAATCCGCCTCGTCTTAACGAGCAGGAAAATAGTTCTCTTCGTCCCTCGTCCTTGGTACCAACGTTCTTGCCAACATAACTGACAGGTTGTCCTCTGACCTGCCTTTCTATCATGACCGTGCAAAATGTAACGCCTTCTTGCTTTTAACCCACACGGTGGATCCATAACCCACAGGATCGAACCTCTCTCTCGATCCTGTACATCTCTGTCTTCCAAAGTATTCCTCATGCTTGGTTTCGTATGTAATTCGCGACCCACCTTCTTGTCATCTGTTCTGGTATCAGATGCAATACTTATTCTCGAGCCTTTGAACCCCTTCATCACCTGTTTTATGCATCAGCTAGATGCCTACCTGGTTGAAACTTGTTGAATCTTCTTATAGCACTTTCGATACGTTTCCTAGTGCTTCTAAATTATTCTTCCTTGAGATAACTATCAGATGCCGATATTTTCAGACATCCATCCTTATAGCTTCCTCCTTAATCCACGCCTTAAATCTCGGGACGAGATTTCTTGTAGTGAAGGAGAATTGTGACGCCCGGATTATTAAGCTATAATAATCCCCCATTAATGGTGCCACATAATCACATTACTGTTGCTAATCCTCACTTGATCCAAATCACTGTTCATGTTCAAACTCGAATTCAAAGTCAAAAATTCAAATTTACCAAACATGAAATCTAAAATGTTCAAAGTGTGGCAAATAATTCCTGGATATTTGACCTTGAACCTTTGTGTTCATGCACATGGAACTGATGTGGAACTTGTCATGGAAGCTTCTTGTTATAATAATAACTAGCAGAGTGAATCGCGCATTTGCGCGGATAGATTTTCCTATGAAAATACAAATTTTGGTTCCATAATAAATATGTAAATATTATATTTGTTATAATCAGTACTGATATTTGATTTTCTATTATAATTAATCTTAAGTGTTTTGACAATCTCACTTGTGTTCACGTCTGATTTTGGGCACACGTAGATTCTTATCTGTTTGGCGTTTATCAAAAGAAGCATTAATATTATGTTATTTAGCTTGAACACTCTGTAATTGTTTTTTGTAATCAGTGAGGATTGCCATAACAATATTCGGGTAGCAATGCTTTTAGGTTCATGTATGGTAGAAGCTGTGTCATGCCCATCTACTTCTAGAGAAATTTACTCCGCCTTTTCTTCTGTTAATTCTCAGTCCAAATCATGATTTGATCCATCATCTTAGCACACTCTAACAGGTTTTTTGCACAGAGCCGTGTTGTATGGTTGTGCCCTTCTCAGATTGGGCGTGTGGATTCCTGCTGGGAATCAAGTCAATCGGAAATCAATCAGCCAAGCCGTGCTGTGTATTTTACTTTTTGCAGGGAGGCGTGTTGTGTGTTTCAATCGGAAAGCCATCAGCCGTCCGCACGTATTGTATTGTACTCCGTTGTGGTCTCTTTTTCTGTACGGGTTCTTCAGTTGGGTCTGGTACATGTACGTGTGTTATAGTTTCTTGCACGTGGATTCAAACATCTATCTATGCTTGTAAAGTATGAAAACATAATTATATGCTGGTAAATCTCTACCGTTGATTTTTCTTAACTTTAGAGTAATAAATCTTCACTGTTCGTTTTCTATCGTTTTAATAATATAATAGATCCCCTGTGATAAGTTCATATGGTATCTATATTTGGTCCTTTGCAGCTGTGGTTCAGACCATATTGTTCTTCTTTGATCCCTTTTTCTCGGACAAGTTAAAAATACTTGTCTTTTGCAAGTCTTTTCACCTATCCAACCTCTATTCTACTCTACTCTCGAGTATTACCCTCTTGTATCTCGAGAATATCACGGAACTACATAACTTCTTATGAGTTTTTCATCAACTCTTATTTCTCCCTGATTCCAAGTTTCCACGGGTTATGAGTTGTTAGTCACTCGAGAACACCGATAACTGATTCGAGTCTACACTTTCCCTTGCATTGTTTTGGCTAACCTTTCTTCTAATCTAACATATCGGAGCAATGATAATTCCCTGCTTATGTAAACACCTCAGTGTACAAGCTCTGTCAATAAAACCTTGTTACTATGTTGATGACATTCCGGTAGCCACCGATGGACGAGAACCTTGCCTATTAATCCGCCTCGTCTTAACGAGCAGGAAAATAGTTCTCTTCGTCCCTCGTCCTTGGTACCAACGTTCTTGCCAACATAACTGATAGGTTGTCCTCTGACCTGCCTTTCTATCATGACCGTGCAAAATGTAACGCCTTCTTGCTTTTAACCCACACGGTGGATCCATAACCCACAGGATCGAACCTCTCTCTCGATCCTGTACATCTCTGTCTTCCAAAGTATTCCTCATGCTTGGTTTCGTATCTAATTCGCGACCCACCTTCTTGTCATCTGTTCTGGTATCAGATGCAATACTTATTCTCGAGCCTTTGAACCCCTTCATCACCTGTTTTATGCATCAGCTAGATGCCTGCCTGGTTGAAACTTGTTGAATCTTCTTATAGCACTTTCGATACGTTTCCTAGTGCTTCTAAATTATTCTTCCTTGAGATAACTATCGGATGCCGATCTTTTCAGACATCCATCCTTATAGCTTCCTCCTTAATCCACGCCTTAAATCTCGGGACGAGATTTCTTGTAGTGGAGGAGAATTGTGACGCCCGGATTATTAAGCTATAATAATCCCCCATTAATGGTGCCACATAATCACATTACTGTTGCTAATCCTCACTTGATCCAAATCACTGTTCATGTTCAAACTCGAATTCAAAGTCAAAAATTCAAATTTGCCAAACATGAAATCTAAAATGTTCAAAGTGTGGCAAATAATTCCTGGATATTTGACCTTGAACCTTTGTGTTCATGCACATGGAACCGATGTGGAACTTGTCATGGAAGCTTCTTGTTATAATAATAACTAGCAGAGTGAACCGCGCATTTGCGCGGATAGATTTTCCTATGAAAATACAAATTTTGGTTCCATAATAAATATGTAAATATTATATTTGTTATAATCAGTACTGATATTTGATTTTCTATTATAATTAATCTTAAGTGTTTTGACAATCTCACTTGTGTTCACGTCTGATTCTGGGCACACGTAGATTCTTATCTGTTTGGCGTTTATCAAAAGAAGCATTAATATTATGTTATTTAGCTTGAACACTCTGTAATTGTTTTTTGTAATCAGTGAGGATTGCCATAACAATATTCGGGTAGCAATGCTTTTAGGTTCATGTATGGTAGAAGTTGTGTCATGCCCATCAACTTCTAGAGAAATTTACCCCGCCTTTTCTTCTGTTAATTCTCAGTCCAAATCATGATTTGATCCATCATCTTAGCACACTCTAACAGGTTTTTTGCACAGAGCCGTGTTGTATGGTTGTGCCCTTCTCAGATTGGGCGTGTGGATTCCTGCTGGGAATCAAGTCAATCGGAAATCAATCAGCCAAGCCGTGCTGTGTATTTTACTTCTTGCAGGGAGGCGTGTTGTGTGTTTCAATCGGAAAGCCATCAGCCGTCCGCACGTATTGTATTGTACTCCGTTGTGGTCTCTTTTTCTGTACGGGTTCTTCAGTTGGGTCTGGTACATGTACGTGTGTTATAGTTTCTTGCACGTGGATTGAAACATCTATCTATGCTTGTAAAGTATGAAAACATAATTATATGCTGGTAAATCTCTACCGTTGATTTTTCTTAACTTTAGAGTAATAAATCTTCACTGTTCGTTTTCTATCGTTTTAATAATATAATGATCCCCTGTGATAAGTTCATATGGTATCTATATTTGGTCCTTTGCAGCTGTGGTTCAGACCATATTGTTCTTCTTTGATCCCTTTTTCTCGGACAAGTTAAAAATACTTGTCTTTTGCAAGTCTTTTCACCTATCCAACCTCTATTCTACTCTACTCTCGAGTATTACCCTCTTGTATCTCGAGAATATCACGGAACTACATAACTTCTTATGAGTTTTTCATCAACTCTTATTTCTCCCTGATTCCAAGTTTCCACGGGTTATGAGTTGTTAGTCACTCGAGAACACCGATAACTGATTCGAGTCTACACTTTCCCTTGCATTGTTTTGGCTAACCTTTCTTCTAATCTAACATATCGGAGCAATGATAATTCCCTGCTTATGTAAACACCTCAGTGTACAAGCTCTGTCAATAAAACCTTGTTACTATGTTGATGACATTCCGGTAGCCACCGATGGACGAGAACCTTGCCTATTAATCCGCCACGTCTTAACGAGCAGGAAAATAGTTCTCTTCGTCCCTCGTCCTTGGTACCAACGTTCTTGCCAACATAACTGACAGGTTGTCCTCTGACCTGCCTTTCTATCATGACCGTGCAAAATGTAACGCCTTCTTGCTTTTAACCCACACGGTGGATCCATAACCCACAGGATCGAACCTCTCTCTCGATCCTGTACATCTCTGTCTTCCAAAGTATTCCTCATGCTTGGTTTCGTATCTAATTCGCGACCCACCTTCTTGTCATCTGTTCTGGTATCAGATGCAATACTTATTCTCGAGCCTTTGAACCCCTTCATCACCTGTTTTATGCATCAGCTAGATGCCTGCCTGGTTGAAACTTGTTGAATCTTCTTATAGCACTTTCGATACGTTTCCTAGTGCTTCTAAATTATTCTTCCTTGAGATAACTATCGGATGCCGATCTTTTCAGACATCCATCCTTATAGCTTCCTCCTTAATCCACGCCTTAAATCTCGGGACGAGATTTCTTGTAGTGGAGGAGAATTGTGACGCCCGGATTATTAAGCTATAATAATCCCCCATTAATGGTGCCACATAATCACATTACTGTTGCTAATCCTCACTTGATCCAAATCACTGTTCATGTTCAAACTCGAATTCAAAGTCAAAAATTCAAATTTGCCAAACATGAAATCTAAAATGTTCAAAGTGTGGCAAATAATTCCTGGATATTTGACCTTGAACCTTTGTGTTCATGCACATGGAACCGATGTGGAACTTGTCATGGAAGCTTCTTGTTATAATAATAACTAGCAGAGTGAACCGCGCATTTGCGCGGATAGATTTTCCTATGAAAATACAAATTTTGGTTCCATAATAAATATGTAAATATTATATTTGTTATAATCAGTACTGATATTTGATTTTCTATTATAATTAATCTTAAGTGTTTTGACAATCTCACTTGTGTTCACGTCTGATTCTGGGCACACGTAGATTCTTATCTGTTTGGCGTTTATCAAAAGAAGCATTAATATTATGTTATTTAGCTTGAGCACTCTGTAATTGTTTTTTGTAATCAGTGAGGATTGCCATAACAATATTCGGGTAGCAATGCTTTTAGGTTCATGTATGGTAGAAGCTGTGTCATGCCCATCTACTTCTAGAGAAATTTACCCCGCCTTTTCTTCTGTTAATTCTCAGTCCAAATCATGATTTGATCCATCATCTTAGCACACTCTAACAGGTTTTTTGCACAGAGCCGTGTTGTATGGTTGTGCCCTTCTCAGATTGGGCGTGTGGATTCCTGCTGGGAATCAAGTCAATCGGAAATCAATCAGCCAAGCCGTGCTGTGTATTTTACTTCTTGCAGGGAGGCGTGTTGTGTGTTTCAATCGGAAAGCCATTAGCCATCCGCACGTATTGTATTGTACTCCGTTGTGGTCTCTTTTTCTGTACGGGTTCTTCAGTTGGGTCTGGTACATGTACGTGTGTTATAGTTTCTTGCACGTGGATTCAAACATCTATCTATGCTTGTAAAGTATGAAAACATAATTATATGCTGGTAAATCTCTACCGTTGATTTTTCTTAACTTTAGAGTAATAAATCTTCACTGTTCGTTTTCTATCGTTTTAATAATATAATAGATCCCCTGTGATAAGTTCATATGGTATCTATATTTGGTCCTTTGCAGCTGTGGTTCAGACCATATTGTTCTTCTTTGATCCCTTTTTCTCGGACAAGTTAAAAATACCTGTCTTTTGCAAGTCTTTTCACATATCCAACCTCTATTCTACTCTACTCTCGAGTATTACCCTCTTGTATCTCGAGAATATCACGGAACTACATAACTTCTTATGAGTTTTTCATCAACTCTTATTTCTCCCTGATTCCAAGTTTCCACGGGTTATGAGTTGTTAGTCACTCGAGAACACCGATAACTGATTCGAGTCTACACTTTCCCTTGCATTGTTTTGGCTAACCTTTCTTCTAATCTAACATATCGGAGCAATGATAATTCCCTGCTTATGTAAACACCTCAGTGTACAAGCTCTGTCAATAAAACCTTGTTACTATGTTGATGACATTCCGGTAGCCACCGATGGACGAGAACCTTGCCTATTAATCCGCCTCGTCTTAACGAGCAGGAAAATAGTTCTCTTCGTCCCTCGTCCTTGGTACCAGCGTTCTTGCCAACATAACTGACAGGTTGTCCTCTGACCTGCCTTTCTATCATGACCGTGCAAAATGTAACGCCTTCTTGCTTTTAACCCACACGGTGGATCCATAACCCACAGGATCGAACCTCTCTCTCGATCCTGTACATCTCTGTCTTGCAAAGTATTCCTCATGCTTGGTTTCGTATCTAATTCGCGACCCACCTTCTTGTCATCTGTTCTGGTATCAGATGCAATACTTATTCTCGAGCCTTTGAACCCCTTCATCACCTGTTTTATGCATCAGCTAGATGCCTACCTGGTTGAAACTTGTTGAATCTTCTTATAGCACTTTCGATACGTTTCCTAGTGCTTCTAAATTATTCTTCCTTGAGATAACTATCGGATGCCGATCTTTTCAGACATCCATCCTTATAGCTTCCTCCTTAATCCACGCCTTAAATCTCGGGACGAGATTTCTTGTAGTGGAGGAGAATTGTGACGCCCGGATTATTAAGCTATAATAATCCCCCATTAATGGTGCCACATAATCACATTACTGTTGCTAATCCTCACTTGATCCAAATCACTGTTCATGTTCAAACTCGAATTCAAAGTCAAAAATTCAAATTTGCCAAACATGAAATCTAAAATGTTCAAAGTGTGGCAAATAATTCCTGGATATTTGACCTTGAACCTTTGTGTTCATGCACATGGAACCGATGTGGAAC
>NW_025231669.1:9962-10961 GCF_018294505.1 Triticum aestivum | reverse complement strand
CAATTTGGCCGAGCGCACTCGACTGGAGAACCTTCAGCGAGCACTCGACGAGCGCGCGCGGCAACGAGTTCCCGACACCAGTCGACGTCAACTCTTCCCGCCGACTCAGGTATATCGAACCCCAATTCAGAATTTAGCAGCTGCGACCCGTATAGCAGAGTCCATTCAGCCTTCGCAGTCAGAAGCTGGCAGAGGTTTGCTGCAGATCAGGGATCTACTCCGGGCAGCAGGAGATCAGAATTCAGCCGTGTCTCAGTCGCGCAACAGAATTCACAGTCGATCTGTCACTGTGAATACGGTTCAGTCGGCTCACAGCCCCAGATCGCCTCCGCGGCACGAAGGGCGTGAGTATCGGCGAGATCAATATGGCGACAGGCTCGACCGAGATGATAGGCGTCGAGTGCCCTATTCCCCTCCGAGGGGTGGGTCTTACGCTCCTCGGCAGCCAGATGATAGGCGTCAGTACAGTACAGGGCGTAGAGTTCCAGTTGACCCCAGGGAGCCAGGCTTCGACGTGCGATCCATTATCGTGCAAGGGTTGGTCGACCGGAACAGAGCCCATCGTGGTGCACTCGATAGAGAAGTGCCCACGAGCAGTCGAGTACATGTTTCTGGTCCTGAATGTTTCAGCAGAGCTATCAGAGCCGCTGTTATTCCCCCCAATTTCAGGTTGGCAACAGGAGTCAGCAAATTCACTGGTGAGTCTAAGCCTGAAACTTGGCTTGAAGACTACCGAGTGGCAGTTCAGATCGGTGGTGGGAACGACGAGGTGGCCATGAAGCATTTGCCCCTCATGTTGGAAGGTTCTGCCAGGGCATGGTTGACCCAATTACCTCCTAGCAGTATTTACACTTGGGAAGATCTGTCCCGAGTGTTCGTCAGAACGTTCGAAGGGACTTGCAAGCGACCAGCGGGATTGACAGAGTTGCAAGTCTGCGTACAGAAAACCAATGAGACTCTCAGAGAGTATATTCAGAGGTGGATCACTTTGCACCACAC
>NW_025231669.1:5629-6115 GCF_018294505.1 Triticum aestivum | reverse complement strand
ATGATGGGGTTATGTACCTAGGGTAGGGTCACGAACCTGTCCCAAGTAACTTACCCTAGGACATCCCTAGAAGAGGTCGCCTTCCAGTCGACCAACGAGGACTCACTCGACCAACGAGGACACACTCGACTGGCCTGAAGGACTCGACCACGAAGACTCACTCGACCACTAGGAGGTCAAGAGGCACTCTGCACCGCAACGGTCTGTAATTAAGTAGACTTTATGATAGTAAAGGCACTTTATGTGGGGCGTTACCAGTAACGCCCCAGACTTAACTCACCTTAAACCTTCTCCTACGTGGGCTGGCTGGGGTCCGGGCGCACTCTATATAAGCCGCCCCCCTCCACAGGCAGAAGGGTTCGGCACTTTGTAATCTATACATTCATAATCCACTCGACCGCCTCTGGGCTCCGAGACGTAGGGCTGTTACTTCCTCCGAGAAGGGCCTGAACTCGTACATCCTTTGTGCTTACAACCTCTCCATAG
>NW_025231669.1:0-2050 GCF_018294505.1 Triticum aestivum | reverse complement strand
CCAGTGGGTGCACTCAGCGTGCCCCCACTAATCCTGTTGAAGACAAAGTCGACCAGTCGACCTCAAAAAAAAAAAACAGTGTGCGAGACGCATTCTCTAAGACTGTGATCAACTGCAAGCAGTCGACCACAGTCTCGGGGACTACACCCAGTGGGTGCACTCAGCGTGCCCCCACTGGTTTCCGAAATCCAGTCGACCAGTCGACTGACAGAAAGATTGACATTATAAAGCCTAAGGCCGACTGCCAGCAGTCGACCTTAGCCTTGGGGACTACACCCAGCGGGTGCACTCAGCGTGCCCCCGCTAACACGGAGTTTATTCGACACCCCCAGTGGGTGACTAATATAAATCCCGGAAAAGAAAAGTTTTTGGTAGCATATCCAACAGAACAAACAGCAGTCGACTGACCTGGACATTGCTTTGGAGGGCAGAGCTGGCGTCATAAGCTGCCTGGCTCGCATCCCGGATGGTCTTCAGCTGCTCCATCATGAGTCCCGCTTGGTGTATCGCCTCCGTCGCCGCACCAGCTTGGTCCTCTGGGACGTGGTGAGTCGTGAAGAGGGAGGGCTGCTGAGCACTCGTCAGTGGAGTCGCGAAGGTCACCGTGTGTCGAGTGGTGTTCTCTCCCTCCACAGTCAGAATTTCAGGCGCTGACACATCCTGAGGCACCTTGCTGGCGGACGCTTTTCGACTCCTCCTGTGCTTCAGCGGCTCTTCATCCTCATCATCATCAGGAAGATCGATAACAGTGTTGGGTGGAGCTGCAGAGAAGGGTCGGGATCAGAGATCGCGAGTCAGTCGACTAAGAATGGTATTAAGAACACAACACCTGGATTCGAAGTTGCGGCATACTCCATCTCGTGGTCATCGGCCCGGGCCGAGGTCTCAGAAGTAGCAGCACTGCAACTCCAAAGGATCAGTCGACTAACCTCAGTGTCGACCAGAGATAAAGTTTGCACAAAGATAAGAAAATATGAGCAACACAATTACCCTGAAATGGTGGGGATGGACACCTTCATCTTCGGCAGGAGCTTGGTCGGCTTCGATGAAGCCGCCCTGGGCTGCTTCGACGCCTTTTCAGTCGGCGCCGGAGAGGTGGTCCGGGGGCGCTTGGTCGACTGGGTGGCGGTCGCAACCCCCATACCACGTTCGGTCGAAGGGTCGTGGACAAGCTTCGACCGCCTTTCTGAGCGCGGTGGAACGACCTCCTCTTCCTCTTCTTCCTCGTCCTCGATGTCATCTTCATCACCTTCATCATCATCGTCGTCGTCATCATCCCCTGCAGCATCCGAGTCCCATTCCTCCTCTTCCTGGCTCTCGCCCCCGCTCGCCTCGCCCCCGCTCGCCTCGCCCCCGCTCGCCTCGCCCCCGCTCGCCTCGCCTTCCTCAGTCGAAGCTTGTGCCCCGTTGGGCATCGAGTACAGCTCGGTGAAGGCCTAGCAGTCGCCCAAACAAGGATCAGTCGACCAGTCGACAGGGTTAGCAGAAATGAATACGACAAGGACAATGGAAAGCAGAGCAAGTGTACCTTGTTTGGGATGCTGTCGTGGTCGAGTGGAGGAATTCTTCTGGCTCCGCGCGGGTTGTCCCTGTTTCCGGTAACGGCTGCCATCCATCTCTCCAGAGTGACATCGTCGACTTCTTCTGGATGGACTCTAGTCTCGTCTTCGGGCCCGCAGTACAGCCACATGCAGTGGCTCCTGAACTGGAGAGGCTGGATGCGACGCTTGAGGAAAACCTCCAGGAGGTCCATGCCTGTCACACCGTCCCGAACCAGCTGCACCACGCGCTCCATCAACATCTTCACGTCGGCTTTCTCCTCCGGAATCAGCTTCAGAGGGGAGGGCTTGCTCACTCGGCCCATGGAGAACGGAGGGAGTCCACTCGACTGCCCTGGCGTCGACTGGACCTGGCAGTAGAACCAAGTCGACTGCCAGCCCCTGACGGACTCGGGAAAGGACATGGGCGGGAAGGTGCTATTGTTCCTCACCTGAATTCCCAGGCCCCCACACATTTGGACGACTCGGGTCTTCTCGTCACCTGGGCTCGC
>NW_025231668.1:0-10963 GCF_018294505.1 Triticum aestivum | reverse complement strand
GCACACGAGTCCACTACTCACCACTTCAATACACTACCGAGGATTCACCTCCGTCTTCCTACGGAAGAGCCATCCTCGGCACTCACACTTATCTTGAGGCTTTTAGTAGTTTCCATTTACTTGTCTATGAACTGTATAGGCAACCCAGTAGTCCTTTACCGCGGACGCGGCTATTCGAATAGATCATGTTAACCCTGCAGGGGTGTACTTCTTCATACACGCTTTCACCACTTACCGTCGTTTACACGACATGTACTCGGCAACCTTCAAGCGGAAGCCCAACGTGGGTGTCGGCCACGACCTACCTAATCACCTAAGTCTCTAGTCCAGGTTTATCGCCTATTCGGGTTCCATCCATGAGGAGATCCGGCCGAGGTATCGCTCACAGCCCCAAATGATGTGAACGGGGTTCCCGAGATACCTAATGGGTATTCGGTACACCGTGCCACGTACCTACCGCATCACAGCCCACCCCTACGGTCAGCGCTGTCCACGGCCTCCAGTAGGCTACAAACACCAGAAACTACTTGCAACTCCTGGACAGAGAACTAGGGTGGATAAGAAGTCGAGAGGGTCCATTGGTTTCGGGCCCAATGCATGGTAGTAGCTGATTCTTAAATCACACATACAGATCTCAGGGCTTAAGGTCGGCTTCAATGAAACAACCCACCATGTACTCCTACATGGCCTCTCATCGATACCTTTACCAAATCGTGTTCACCACACCACTCTCATTACTGACATAATCATTTCACTCTAGCCCATCACCCAGATGAACCAGACCTGACACGACTCTAAGCATAGCAGGCATAGCAAGGTAGGAACAACACATACATATGGCTCAAACAACTCCTACACATGCTAGTGGGTTTCATCTAGTTACTGTGGCAATGACAGGTCATGCAGAGGAAATGGGTTCAACTACCGTAGCACACAGCAGTTTGAAACGCGTTGTCTTAATGCAGTAAAAGAGAGCAGGAGCAAGAACATGGGATTGTATCGATATGATCAAATGGTTGGTTGCTTGCCTGATGGTTCGATGCACTGATACGGTTCTTCGTTAGGGTAATCACGGTATTCCTCGGAGGCAGAACCTGTCGCAAAGGACATCGATACACAACCATCACCAAACAATGTGCAACAATATGATGCATGCATGAAACATGGCAATATGAGTGTGTTGGGCTAATGCAACTAAAACCAGAAGGGTTTGAACCAATTTGAATCAAAGATTCAAATTTCAAACTCAAACATGGCCTTTTTAAGTGCTTTTCCTTGTTCTGCTTAAAACATCAATTTAACTTGTTTGATCATGCATGAAAATAGTATAGATGGATAGATTGGATTTTTCTGATCATTTTTCATATATAATTTGTCCAATTTGGAGTTACAGAATAAAAGTTATGAATTTTTGAAGTTTAAATAATATTCTGGAATTTCCTGATTTAAATTAAATCCAGAAATATATATATTGCGCCAGCATGACGTCAGCATGACGTCAGTGGTCAACTGTGGCTGGCTCGGGTCAAACATGACGTGTGGGGGCCACACGTCAGTGACAGGGGGGTTTAACAGGGTTAAATTAATCCTAATTAGGAATTAGTGGCGCTGGGGCCCACTGGTCAGTGTCAGGGGGGGTAGTTAGTTTAACTAACTCGGTTAGTGCTAATCCTAATTAGCTACAGGGCTGGGCCCACCTGTCAGGGACACAGGGGGGGTCCTGCCGTGATCAAGGTGGGTCAAACCCACCGGCGACATGACGCCGGCGAGGTCCGAGACGGCGGCGTGATGCAGAATCGTGCTACGGGGCACGGGCGAGGCCGTGCTTGGGCTCGTTGGAGAGCCCTTGCTCCCGCGCGTCGAACGGTGGTGGTCGCCGTGCCTGGGGTGGCCTGTACCGACGACGGCGACGACCGTGGCGGCTGCCGGAGCTCGGTTGAGCTCGGGATCGAGGCTACAACGGCTGCGGAGATGCGGGGTTGGCACCTACGGCTTCTACGCGGTGCGGTGAGGACGTGGGTGTGCTCGGTTGGGCGCTACGGTGACTGTGGCCACGACGGCGACATCGCCGGCGGCGTGGAGCTCTCGGCCAAGACGGGGCTAAGGCCTAGAGGTCGAACGAGACCAGGGGAGAAGGGGAAGATGACCAGGGGCTCACCGCGGAGCTGCAGGGATGGTTAGCGGGCTCGGGGATGGCCGGAGTGCAGCGAATCGACGGCGATGATCTCCGGTGGCCGAGGAGGGGAACGGCGACGTGGGCAGCGATGCAGGGCTTCCGGAGACCCGTAGATCGGTGGGGAGGAAGAGGGGGTCGAGGCGGAGCTCCTGAGCTCAGCGGAGGGGCGAGGGGTGGCCGGTGATGGCTGCTATGGCGAACGGCGGCGATGGTGGTGTTCGGCCGTGAGAGAGGGAGCGAGGGAGAGGAGGGAGGAACCGAGGGAGAGTGAGAGAGAGCAGGGGGGAGGGCGTGGCGTCGTCCAGGGCATCGAGACGAGGAGGGGAGGGCAGGCAGGCAGGCGAGCAGGTGGCATGGCGCGGTGGCGCGCGCGCGCCGGCCACACTCCCCTCCCTCTGTCGAGGACGAAGACGACAGAGGAGGGAGGCGGGCTGGGCCGCCTGCTGGCTGGGCCGGCCAGCTGGCTGGGCTGCACAGGGAGGAGCCCAGGTAAGCTTCTCCCTTTATTTATTTTCTTTTTCTAATTTCTGACATTTGTTTTGATTTAAATAAAATATTAAATCATTTATTTACCTTATGCCAATTTTTGCAGGAGCTAGATATATTATTCCAGAGCTCCTTTATAATTGGCATAATATCTGGACATATATTAACATATATAACTAATATATTTCCAATGCAAATATTTATGCATTAATTCCAAATGCCCAAAATAAATACCTATGAGCTCTTAAAAATATTGGTTTGATTTTTATCTCTGTCCAATATTTTCAGAGAGCAACATGAGCATTTTCTTGGACCCTTTTGGAGAAATTTTTATTTGGGTCATTTTCAAAAATGATTCTGAGGGTTTCACAGATCCCCATTTCAAGTTTCTGATGAAAGAGTAAACATGATGCAACACTCTAATGCATGACTAGCTAGGGTGTGACAACTCACCCCCACTCAAAAGAATCTCATCCCGAGATTTGGGTTCCTCCGGGAAGAAGGCGGGATATTCAAGTCGAAGACGATCCTCCCTTTCCCAAGTTGCTTCATCCTCAGAATGGTGCGACCATTGTACTTTGAGAAACTTGATATCATGACGTCGGGTGGTACGTTCGGCCTGATCGAGGATACGAATGGGGTACTCTCGATATGTAAGATTATCTTGGAGATCAAGCGTTTCGTGGTCCACTTCACGGATAGGATCCGAGAAGCAACGCCTGAGTTGAGAAATGTGGAAGACATCGTGGACTCTGGAGAGATGCGGAGGTAGTTCCAACTGGTAGGCAACTTCTCCTCGTTTGGCGAGAATACGAAAAGGTCCAATGTAACGAGGAGCCAATTTGCCTTTGATACCGAAACGATGGGTTCCCTTCAGAGGGGTGACCCGAAGATAAGCCTTCTCGTCAACCTCGAAAGTCATAGCCTTATGTTTTCGGTCATATTGACTCTTTTGACGAGATTGGGCTGTTTTCAACTTTTCACGAACGATACGAACTTGTTCTTCTGCTTCCTGAATCATATCCGGGCCAAAGAATTGTCTTTCCCCGGTCTCTGACCAGTTAAGGGGTGTTCGACACCGTCGTCCATAGAGAACTTCAAAAGGGGCTTTACCCAAGCTAGATTGATAGCTGTTGTTGTAAGCGAATTCGGCAAATGGAAGACACTTCTCCCAGTCCATTCCGAATGAGATAACAGAGGCTCGAAGCATGTCTTCTAGAATCTGGTTGACGCGTTCCACTTGACCACTCGACTGAGGGTGGAAGGCGGTGCTAAAGGAGAGACGGGTTCCCATAGCATTTTGGAAACTTTCCCAAAATCGAGAGGTGAAAAGACTTCCTCGATCCGAGTTAATTTCCAAAGGAACACCATGGAGGGACACTATTCGGGAGATGTATAAGTCTGCCAGCTGACTAGCAGTTATACTCTCACGAACAGGTAAGAAATGGGCTACTTTGGAAAGACGATCGACCACGACGAAAATAGCATTATTCCCTCTCTTGGTCCTGGGAAAACCGGTAATGAAATCCATACCAATTTTATCCCATTTCCATTCAGGAATAGCTAAGGGTTGAAGGGTGCCAGCAGGCCGTTGATGCTCTGCTTTTACACGACGACAGACGTTGCAATTTGCAATATACTGAGCAATTTCTCTCTTCATCCTAGTCCACCAGAACCTCTGGCGTAGGTCCTGATACATTTTAGTGCTACCGGGATGAATGGTGAGAGGAGATTCATGAGCTTCCTTAAGGATCAAACGCCTCAGGTTTCGCACTTTGGGAACCACTAGTCGATTCCCGAAGTATACGACCCCTTGATCATTAATGGAGAAGCAATTCGCAATTCCTTTCTGAATGTTCCTCTTGATGCGGGAGATTCCCGGATCTACCTTCTGTGCTTTGATAATTTGATCCGTAAGGGTAGGTTTTGCCACCAAGGTGGAGAGAAAACCTTGAGGAACAATGTGAAGGTTAAGCTTTCGAAATTCCTCATGGAGAAGCGGTTGACTTTGTTGTAACATCAGGTTGTTACAATAAGATTTACGACTTAGCGCATCAGCCATGACGTTGGCTTTCCCTGGGGTGTAGGTTATTCCTAAGTCGAAGTCTGTGATCAATTCAACCCAACGTCTTTGCCTGAGATTCAGATCCGGTTGGGTGAAGATGTACTTCAGACTTTGGTGATCAGTGAATATTTCGCAACGATTACCGAGTGCATAGACTACGGCTGCAAGTTCTAGATCATGAGTAGGATAATTCTCCTCATGTGGGTGCAATTGCCGTGAAGCATAAGCAATTACGTGTCGATCTTGCATAAGAATGCAACCTAGTCCTTGTCGCGAGGCGTCGCAGTAGATAACAAAGTCCTTGGAGAAGTCTGGCGGTACCAGCACGGGAGCAGAAGTCAGGCGTCTTTTCAGTTCCTGAAAGCTGTGCTCACATTGTGGAGTCCATTCGAACTTCTTATCTTTCTTGAGGAGTTCGGTTAGAGGTTTAGCAACTTTGGAGAAGTTCTCGACAAAGCGACGACAATAGCTCGCTAAGCCCAGAAAACTCCGAACTTGCTTGACCGATTCAGGTGGAGTCCAATCAAGGACGGCTTGAACTCGCTCAGGGTTAACAGCAATACCTTTACCAGATATTACATGACCCAGATAGGTCACTTCTGACAACCAGAATTCACATTTAGAGAATTTGGCATAAAGGCGATGCTCTCGAAGTTTCTTCAACACTAGCCTTAGATGTTCGGCATGTTCTTCCTTGTTCTTGGAGTAGATGAGTATATCATCGAGATAAACTACGACGAATTTATCCAAATACTCCATGAAGATTGAGTTCATTAACCGAGAAAAGGTGGCTGGAGCGTTGGTTAAACCGAAGGACATGACGGTGTACTCGTATTGGCCATAACGAGTAACAAAGGCCGTTTTAGGAATGTCCCCGTTTCTGATTTTGATTTGATGGTAGCCCAACCTCAAATCCATCTTGGAGAAGACCGAGGATCCAGCGAGCTGATCATACAGATCGTTGATCCTGGGAAGTGGATATTTGTTCTTGATTGTGACCAAATTGACAGGTCGGTAATCTACAACCATCCGGTCCGTACCATCCTTCTTCTTGACGAATAGGACGGGGCAAGCCCACGGAGATGAACTAGGGCGGATGAAACCCTTTTTCAAGGATTCATCAAGTTGTTTCTTAAGCTCGGCTAGTTCTAGTGGTGCCATCTTATAAGGTCTTCTAGCAATCGGAACAGTTCCGGGGATGAGGTCGATTACGAACTCAACATCCCTGTCAGGTGGAACACCTGGCAATTCCTCTGGAAAGACATCCGGGAAGTCACGGACTACCGGAATGTCCTCAAGGTCTGGCAAAGGGCTGGCGTTAAGAGAATATAATTGTCGCTTGGCTATTCGGGTCAAGACATTGACTATCTTCCCCGAAGGATGGGTGAGTTGAACAGTCCTAGAGAAGCAATCAATTTGGGCATGATGAGCTGACATCCAGTCCATACCCAGAATGATATTAATATCTGAAGATTTAAGGGCTATCAAAGACGCAAGGAAAACAAGTCTGTCGACTTGGATTTCATTTCCATGGCTTACTCTAGAAGTTTGCCATTTGGATCCCGGAGTTTGAATTACCATAGAGGTTGGCATATCACCGAATGCGACGTTATGCAAACGAGCATAATTTTCAGATATAAAAGAATGAGAGGCTCCTGTATCGAAAAGAACAGATGCCGGGTGGCAATTAACAAGAAGTGTACCGAGAACGACGTTGGGATCCTCTTGAGCTTCTTCGGCAGAGATACAGTTGACATGGCCACGTGAAGCGGTGACCGGCTTGGCGTGGAATATTTTTCCTGTCGGCTTGCCACGGCCAACAGCTTTAGCAGACTGGTTGGGGTTGGTCTGGGGACACTCACGCATATAGTGACCAGATTCCCCACACTTGAAACAAGTCACGGAACTGGTACGTGGAGGAGCATTGTTAGTTGGACCCCCATAGGGCTTGGCTGGAGCAGACTGTTGAACAGGGCGAGGCGCCTGGAAAGATGGCCTCGGTGTGAACCTGGGTGGCAGGGCGGTGTTGGGCACCCACACGCGGCGCTTATGAGGACCAGCACCAGATGAGGAACCCATGTCACGGCCATGCTTGCGTGTTGCGTCATAGTCAGTCTGACCAGTTTCAGCACTGATGGCTTTGTTGACAAGTTTCTGAAAAGATGTGCACTCATGCAGACGGAGGTCACGGCGAAGCTCAGGACTAAGTCCCTTACGGAACCTTGCTTGCTTCTTGGCGTCAGTAGAAACTTCCTCGGTTGCATATCGTGCGAGATTACCAAACTCCCTGCTGTAAACATCCACAGAAAGTCGGCCTTGGGTGAAATTGCAGAATTCCTCACGTTTACGGTCCATGAGACCCTCCGGAATGTGATGTTCACGGAAAGCCTCGCTGAACTCAGCCCAAGTAGTGACATGGCCCGCTGGGCGCATAGCTCCATAATTCTCCCACCATAGACTGGCGGGGCCTTCAAGATGATATGCAGCAAAGGTGACCTTGTCAGCCTCCGCTGCCAGCGCGGAACGCAGTTTGTGAGAGATACTGTGAAGCCAGTCATCAGCGTCGAGAGGCTCGACGGAGTGGTGGAACGTGGGTGGATGTAATTTGATAAAATCACTGAGTGACACCACGTTAGTCCTCTGATGGTGTGCTGTGTTCTGTTCAATACGCTCCAACAAACGGTTGGTCTCCCGCTTGTTTCTCTCAGCTTCCATCATAACCTCGGCTAGGGAAGGAGGATGAGGCAGATTTGCATCCCTGACTTCACTGCCTTCGGCCTGCTCTTGAGGAGCAGGGTTAGTGCGCGTGTTGACCATCCTAGGTAAACAAGACAATGATTTAGTCAGGATGATAAAATTCCGACATAGGATATAAAATGTAAGGAATAACTCGAAATGCAAGATGATCATCCGTATGACATGGTAAATACAGAAACTGCTTCTTTATTCCATCGTCATACACACCATACAGGTTTTAGTACAAGACCAAACAAAGTACTATTACGGTGAAAGGAGGATTACATCTCATCGAAGGCATTCCAAGCTCCTATACATTATTTTTCTACACCTCCGGAAAGAGTACAAACTAGGTCATATCCCACGAGTCACGCAGGACGACAGACGACACAGCTAGTGCGAACTAGTGATACTACCACCAACTCAGACCGATCCGTAGTAGTCCTTGTAGAAGTCACCTCCATAGCCTGGAAGCTCAACATGATCATCCGGAAACAGACGATCCCGCGGAGCTTGTGGACCATAGGGGCTAGGATGAGGTCTTGGACCAACAGACGGTGGCCTGCGGGGACCGCGAGGTGGGGTGATGCCTCCTACATCACGCCAACCCATCACGTCTGGTAGAGCAGATCTCACAGGATAGAGATCGCGCATATCTGAATATCCAGCTTGCACCGCCGGCGCAAACCGGGTCAAAGTGGCCCAGTGGTCAGCACGGGTATTGAAGAGCTCTAACCTTAAGGCCCGATTTTCACGGTCCTTATCCTCGAGCATCTCAGCAGTGGTGCGAGTCCGTGAATCCTCCTGGGTGGGGTCAGCATAGATAGCCTGGAGATACCCTTGTGCTCCCGGAAGTGATCCTGGCATATACCGGAAATTAGAGTCCCGAAATAGACCAGATCTGACTCGCATAATGGTCATCATAGAGTAGGCGGCGTCCTGCACAGCCATCTCAATAGTAACCCCGAGTCCATAGGAGCAGTGAAGGGGCTCGGTGGATCCAGGATAAGATGGAAATATCCTGACGGTGCATAGATACTGGCTTTGATTAAAGTCCCGAAATTTCTCTTCGATCGTGTACTCAGGATACCAGCGGTATCCAGCCTCAGTCATTACCCTGACCAACTTGGCAGTATGGCCGGGTATATCTAGGCATCGAGTCAGGCGAACCACTTGATTGAGGTCGCGAGTGGCCATCTGAAAGCACAATCATAATGCAAAGGCATTAGAATTTCTAGCAAAATTTCGGCAGCATAACAGCTGTAAATGCTCAAGAAGGATTTTGAGACATTTGACAAAGGATTACATACACACTCAACATCATCATATCAAAGTTCTGAGACCATCCTAGCAACATAATATGGTAGAAGAACTGAACTAGGCTTGTATCCATCATACCTATAAGGTACTACTGATTAGTAACACGTGATCCTGATAGAGAGTATAGATCCTAATTCCTTAACCCCCGGTGGAAGAATGGACTGACTCAGATCAGAATATCATAAGATAGAGGAGTAAAAAGAGCCTTACGTTCCAACCCACAAACAATTCCCCTACATATAACTAAAGAATTTCTAGACTCAACATCGACCAGTTTGGCTTGGAGAACCTACAGGCAGTCCGGCTCTGATGCCAACGCTGTCAGGACCCCGACTCGATGTCACATCGATCTAGCCGGTAACACCTCATATCACTTTGCGGCCTCACGCACGGTATCCCCACGGGTGTCGCCTTACCTTTGCCCGGGACCGTTTGCGCCTTTTGGCTCACGTATATGATAGTGTCGCTAGCATCCATATGATAAGGAGCCCGGGCTGACATGACTAGTCGTAAACCCAAAGTGGCACAGACTTACAGGGACAGGCATCCATGACCCAGCTTCGAACGTGTCGGTCATTAGCAAGTGGGTCCGGGCTGTAGCACTGGGCTAGCAGGACTCCGGTAAACCGGGCTGTAGCGGGCTAACAGGACTCCAGTACTCAAAGCGTGACATTTCCCCGAAGGGACAGACACCGGAACGAAGAAGGACACATGCCGGCCAGCCTAAGTGTTCCAGAGCAGTAGCAAGCTACCATGGCTCAGCGGTAACACTAGGAGACATTTCCCGGTAAGAGAGGCTACTAAAGATAAACAACTAGATAGTCAGATCCCACACATACCAAGCATTTCAATCATACACACAATATGCTCGATATGTGCAAATACAACGAAGCATCACAACATGACTCTACGACACAAGTACTTTATTTAAGGCTCAGAGAGCCATACATAACATACACAAAGGTACGGGTCTCACGACCCAACATTCAAGTCATACAGTCATACAAACCAGCAGCGGAAGTAACTTGTCTGAGTACAGACAACTAGTAAAATAAAAGAGGCTTGGAAAGCCTAGCTATACTACATGGTCCTTCACAAGCTCAGGATCACCACCTGGGCCTTTAGCCTACTCGTTGATGTCAACGTCTACATAGAACCCATCAGAAGGGGTTGCAGCGTCTTCTGTAAAAATGTAAATTATAGCAACATGAGTACAAAGGTACTCAGCAAGACTTACATCAGATCCTACATACATGCATAGTATCAAGAAGGGTTGGTGGAGTTATTGCAGCAAGCCAGCTTTGACTCTTGGCTAGGCTATCCTACGATACTCCAACTTGAAATGGTTTTGCGCACACGAGTCCACTACTCACCACTTCAATACACAACCGAGGATTCACCTCCGTCTTCCTACGGAAGAGCCATCCTCGGCACTCACACTTATCTTGAGGCTTTTAGTAGTTTCCATTTACTTGTCTATGAACTGTATAGGCAACCCAGTAGTCCTTTACCGCGGACTCGGCTATTCGAATAGATCATGTTAACCCTGCAGGGGTGTACTTCTTCATACACGCTTTCACCACTTACCGTCGTTTACACGACATGTACTCGGCAACCTTCAAGCGGAAGCCCAACGTGGGTGTCGGCCACGACCTACCTAATCACCTAAGTCTCTAGTCCAGGTTTATCGCCTATTCGGGTTCCATCCATGAGGAGATCCGGCCGAGGTATCGCTCACAGCCCCAAATGATGTGAACAGGGTTCCCGAGATACCTAACGGGTATTCGGTACACCGTGCCACGTACCTACCGCATCACAGCCCACCCCTACGGTCAGCGCTGTCCACGGCCTCCAGTAGGCTACAAACACCAGAAACTACTTGCAACTCCTGGACAGAGAACTAGGGTGGATAAGAAGTCGAGAGGGTCCATTGGTTTCGGGCCCAATGCATGGTAGTAGCTGATTCTTAAATCACACATACAGATCTCAGGGCTTAAGGTCGGCTTCAATGAAACAACCCACCATGTACTCCTACATGGCCTCTCATCGATACCTTTACCAAATCGTGTTCACCACACCACTCTCATTACTGACATAATCATTTCACTCTAGCCCATCACCCAGATGAACCAGACCTGACACGACTCTAAGCATAGCAGGCATAGCAAGGTAGGAACAAC
>NW_025231667.1:9084-10968 GCF_018294505.1 Triticum aestivum | reverse complement strand
GTTGTGCTCTGATGTTTGTTTGGTATTAGGCTCGGACATTCGGCGCCCCTGCATCAAGGGGATAGTAGTAGCGACAATTGTCACCTAGATGGTGGCTTCAGACTTACTGATGTAATGCTTTGTAAGGTATCTAAGAATAATTAATAAAATGGCTGCATGCATCGCCCAGATGCAGAGGCCGGGGGTAATCCTCCTTTTCTAAAAAATGACAATTACGGTGCCAAGATTCGAGCAAGCCCACGTGCTACAACAATCAACATGAGCTCAAGTTAGACTATGGTCCTAGGGATAATAAGGCTGAGCTGATGTGAAGTCAAAGCACACCAACCAAGCTCGGGGTGCCTGAAGTTGACCGGCGAGCTTGATGTTAGGGACGCCATCCTCTCCTTTTCTTATTGGCACGGGGCTGTCTAGGCATCTTGTGAGCTAACCGGGGAAGGAAGGGGTAGTCATGAGAGAAGTTCGAGAAACATAGTTTGGAGTAGGAGTGGGGATGGAAGGGGAAAGCGAGGGGATGAACGACTGAGTGTGAGCAACCCGAAGAGGTAAGTTTAATTTGAATCGCGAGCGGGGATGCCTAAGTGACCTGGGCCTTTTATTGTAGGGCTTTTAGATGTGCATCTTCATTACGACTTAGGGCCAAAAATCATTTGTGATGGCATACATATTTGTTGAAGATATGCCCTAGAGGCAATCATGTGATGATGATATTTCCCTATGTATTCATGAGTCTTTTGTATTGTCCTTGAGCATCATCAATGATATGTATCAATAAGTATGTAACTTGTTTGTGGAACTATGTATTGTATGATGATTGTTCTAATGGTCCCTAGTTGATAAGGTTATGCGGACACATATTCTTGACTAGTATACGGCTCGGTTGATGACTATTCACAAGTCATGTGCATGGAGATACTAAACCAATAGTATGGGCTCGGGGATGGAGATCACCGAGTCGAACAGACCCACTCTGAGACGCAGCAAGATATAGTCATCATTTAGTCTCAAGTACAATGTCTATACCATGTCCTAGACCTGAGGTCCTCGCATGTTCTCGGGATGAGGATCGACTCACTTAGGGTCTATCAAATGCTACTCCGTAACTGGGTAGTTACAAAGGTAGCTTTCGGGTGAGTCGTGAGACATGCCGCGAGACATGGCTGACCAAGATGGGATTTGCCCCTCCTATTTGGAGAGATATTCTCTGGGCCCTCTCGAGTGATCAGATTCGGAAAGCATGACCATGCGACTTGGGTTCAGTGTTTCCCCAGTTCGGGAATCTGTATCACGGTTTCGAGAATAGTGTCCATGAACTCGACAACAAATATCATGCGGCAAAAGGAATGTTGCATATGACACATTGTCAAGGTTCGTGAAACGACTTTACGCACACATTGGAGTTGGCACGTTCTGCTAGGAGCCGCTATCAACTATCGACTCTGGTCGTGTCCATGAACCTATAGGGTCGCACACTTAAGGGGATGCAGCCCATTTGGATTGGATCCGAGTGGAAAATGGATGTGGATTCCTAGTGAGCTCAAGTGTTGAGCCCACCTCGGAGGTCTATATAAAAGGGAGTGGGTGCACCATTTAGGGTTAATCTTTTCCCACCATGGATAGCCGCCGTCACTCCCCACGCCCATGCCACGTGACCGCACCTAGCAGTCTGCCGCTCGATGCAGCTCCCAGTACATGTGGATACCTTGGAGGCATCGCATTGGCGATGCTTGGATGAACCGTTCGAGAGAACCGCGAGGTGCCGTTCTCGGGAAATCACTGTTAGTGGGTCTTCGCTGTTTGCCGG
The DNA here is from genome assembly GCF_018294505.1 of Triticum aestivum. Taxonomy (NCBI): domain Eukaryota; kingdom Viridiplantae; phylum Streptophyta; class Magnoliopsida; order Poales; family Poaceae; genus Triticum; species Triticum aestivum. The sequence continues at coordinate 9,164 of NW_025231667.1, read as the reverse complement.
ACATAAGCAACGCGAGGAGGAGACGTGCCGATATTTCGACTACATGCATCACCAACTCTACTTCCGCTGCGGTGACTGCG
>NW_025231667.1:5153-6504 GCF_018294505.1 Triticum aestivum | reverse complement strand
CCTTTTTTTAGAATTGATGTATACTGTCTTTTCTTTGAAATGGAACACTGAGATTCCATACATTACCCAGGTCCAGCCAGTTCGCTGGCCCTTCGAACACTTACAATGTCTGGGAGGCCTTCAGGCCATAAACCCCGAGCAACCAGGCTCTTTGCACCAAACGCAGCAACAACATGAGCTAATGCATTACAACCCCTTGGGGCAAAGGAGAAAGAAAACTGGCTAAAGTTCAGTTGGGCAAACTGCCGTATATCTCTGAAGAGGAGACCTTCGGCTGCTAGGTCCGAGTCCGTGCTGTTCAGTGCCTTCACCAGTTCTTTGCTATCTAAGTCGACCTGGACACACTTCATACCCCAAGCGGAAGCTGCCTCGAGAGCCGCCGCACATGCCTCTGCTTCAGCTTGCAATGCTGACGCCACGTGCTTCAGTTGGCCTGCTCCAGAGCCTCTAACATCCCCCACATGGTCTCGGACTACGAAACCCCAGCCACCAGTGCCTTGTCTTGCGGAATAGGCACCGTCGCAATTGATTTTTAGGATATCCTCCTCGGGCCGCACCCACACCTGCACTGATTGTTCTGCATGCACACTCCGGGACTGACGGCATAGGTGCAGCGACTCCGAGGCCCACTGGCTGATCTCGGCAGGTAGACGCTCCAGGGGGATATTTTTATCGCATGCATTAACTTTGTTGCGCCAGGTCCACCATCTCCACAGTAGGCACGCAACAAGCAGTGTTTTATCCTCCGGTAGCCAAAGCGTTTCATGCATCACTTCCATGGCCCCCCTGCATGCACACAGTCGCTCCCTGACATGTTTGAGTTGAAGCGCTCTCCATACCTGCCTGACCAGTTTGCGTCGCAGGAACAAGTGTGCCCCGTCCTCATCAAGCCTCTTGCAGCACACGCATAGGGTTTCGCATTCAACTCCTCGCCGCTTGATGCTGCACTTCGAAGGGAGACTGTTATGTGCAAAGCGCCACAGGAAATGTTGGATTTTTGGCTGACAGGGTAAAGACCAGATATCTTTCCATTCCCATCCATAGTGAGTAGGTTCAGAGGCCCCCGGTCGAACTAAGTCCCGCTCCTGCACATAGAGCTTGTAGGCCGATTTTACTGAACTGACCTTTACTGTCATGGAACCATGCATAGAAGTCCTCAGAATCCTCCCGGATTGGGGTTGCTAGTATAACTGTGGCGTCGTCCTCCCGGAAAATGTCTTTTATCAGGTCCTCATCCCAAGTGTGTGTGTCAGGGTCAACAAGCTCACTCACTTTAGTTAGGAGGCAGTTTCCCCGAGGAGTTTTTGGCATCCTTTGCCCTTCCCGATTCAGCCATGGGTCTGTCCATATG
>NW_025231667.1:0-3828 GCF_018294505.1 Triticum aestivum | reverse complement strand
ATGCGCCAAGCTTGGCGTGCCAGCATAGCAATATTGAAGCCATAAATGTCCCGGAAGCCCATCCCCCCATCCTTCTTTGGCTTGGTGAGAAGTTCCCAGCTGAGGCCAATGCATGGTTGAGGCCTTTTCCTGCTTTGCCCACCAGAAACGGCATATCATGGCTCCAATCTCCTCGCAAAGAGATTTCGTCAGGTCAAAACAAGACATCGCAAAGGTCGGTATCACTTGAGCACACGCTTTAATCAAGAAATCTTTCCCCATCTTAGACAGTAACCTCTCCTTCCATCCTTGTATCTTTTGCCAGATTCGGTCTTTTAGATATTCAAAAACTTGTTTTCGGGCTTGGCCCACATATACTGGGAGACCGAGATATCTCTCCAACTTGGCTTCAGCCCGGATATTCAACCTCTCCAGAACTTCTCTCTTCTGATTCTGTCTAGCTTGTTGAACATAACCGAGGATTTATCATAGTTCACAACCTGCCTTGAGCAAACCTCATAAAGTTGTAGCACATTTTGCAGAGACATAGCGCTTTCACTTGAAGCTTTAATGAGCACTAGTGAATCATCCGCAAATAATAGATGGTTGAATCTCAGTGCAGCATTGCAAATACGAATTCCCCTCAAGGATCCCTCGACCTCTGCCGCGTTGAGTAATGCAGAGAAGCCCTCCGCACAAATGAGGAACAAGTACGGAGAGAGTGGATCTCCTTGTCTGAACCCTCGCTGCGGTATTATCGTGTCCGTGCACTCTCCATTAATCTTGACTTTGTAGGAGACTGAGGTCACACACAACATTATCCTGTCGATCCATTGCTGATGAAACCCCATTTTCCTCATCATCTTCTCTAGGTAGTGCCATTCCACGCGATCATAGGCCTTACTCATGTCCAGTTTGACAGCCGCATATCCCTCCTTCCTCTTTCTTCTATTCTTCATGTAGTGTGTGCATTCATAGGCTAAGAGAATGTTGTCCGTAATTAAACATCCCGGAACAAAGGCACTCTGGTTAGGTGAGATCACATCAGGTAGGATTCGTTTGAGGCGGTTTGCAAGAACCTTTGAAATTAGCTTGTACACCATGTTACATAAGCTGATTGGACGAAGATCTTTCATACTCTCCGGGTTTTTTGTCTTGGGGATTAACACAACACAAGTCTCATTCCAACCCTCCGGCATTGGTCCTCCATGCAAAACAGCCAGAACTTCTTCCACAATTTTGTCTCCCACAACTTCCCAGCATTTCTTGTAGAAGATGGATGGCATCCCGTCTGGTCCGGGGGCCTTGAGGTCACCAATGCTTTGTAGAGCCTCAAACACTTCCTCACGGGTGTACTCTTTCATTAATAGATCGTTCATGGCAGGTGTGACTCTGGGATGAACACAAGCCAACAATTCCTCCTGTAGGGCACCTGCATAGGAAGTAAACAGGTTCATAAAATAGTTAGTGACCACTTCCTTCATCTCCTCCTCCTTATCCACTACTCTCCCATCCTCCCTTCTTAATCTCTTAATTCTATTGCTCCTTCTCCTTTCAGAGGCGGCATCGTGGAAAAATTTCGTGTTGCGGTCGCCTCCCTGCATCCAATTCACATGGGCCCTTTGCTTCCAGTATGTTTCCAGCTGGTCCTCCAAGCGGCTTAATTTGAACCGCAGCATCTGCTCACGCCTCACTTGTTTTGGACTAATATCCTTCCTTCTCTCCTTTTCCAGATCCTTTTTTAGCCGATCTATGCGTTTCTCCAAGTCGCCCAAAACATTTTTGCTCCAGTCAACCAACTCCCTCATAACTCCTTTAACTGCCCCTGCTACCTTTTTACCTTCGGGTGCCGTCTCCTTCTCCCACGCCATCTTCACCAGCTCCTTGCATCCTTCCTCTTCCAACCACCTCGCCTCAAACCGTGGATTATGAGTACAGTTTGCCTCCCTTCTGACCTCTGCTGCACCTGCAGTATCGATGATGACAGGTCGGTGGTCCGAATGGCGTGGGTCACCATTGACGACCCGATAAGCAGGGAATCTGGGCGCACCAGCCTTGTGTAGCGACTGTGCGATCTAGCCTTTCCTTAATGTATTGCTCTGCTGTATGACTGTTATTCCTCCACGTGAAAGTATCACCAGCAAACCCCAAATAGCCAAGCTCGCAATATTCCAGCGCCTCCTTAAAGTTATCCATACATCGTTGGCTCCTCGGCACACCCCCCCTCTTTCTCCCAGGCATGTGACAGCTCATTAAAATCTCCCCCACACAACCATGGAATATTGTTTTGGTTTTTCAGGGTTCTCATCAGCTTCCAGGTTCTTCCTTTCTCTTCCATCTTCGGCTCCCCATATATCCCCGTAAACCTCCACTTGAACCGATCCTCTTCTGTAATCTCAGCATCAATGTGATATTTTGACAGGAATCCTACCACCCGCAAGTCCATTTCCTTCTTCCAGAACAAAGCCAAACCCCCTCCTCGGCCCTCGCTGCCCTTCGCTACCATGCACGTCATGTTCATCTTCCATATTAACCATTTAAGTCTCCGTTGCTCCATCCTTGTTTCCGACAAGAAAAGAACATCGGGGTCCTCCCTCTTATGGAGTTCCAGAAGACCCTGAATTGCCGGGTCGTTCCCCAACCCCCGGCAATTCCAGCAGATTAGCCTCATTGGTTCGCGCAGGGCTGTTCCGACAGCCCTGCGTCATTGTTATCCTGCCCTGCCTTCCTCACATCTTGTACTCCATCCCCACGGCTCTTCTTTGGGTTTCCACCCTCCTCCACTTCCATAGCATCGGCCCCTCTTTTCTTCTCCAGGCTTACCCCTTGCGCCCCCTTATTATTTTCCTCTCTAGGGATCCTTTTGAATTTCCCGCCCTTTCCCTTCACCCTCTCCTTCTCTGTAGGGTTCAGCTCCACACCCGCACCTCCTGCTTCTGCTTCCTTCCCGGCATCCCGTAGCTCAACCCCCTCCTTTTCACCATTCCCCTTCGGTACTGTATCAACCGGGCCTGCCTCCTCCGGTACCCCACCTTTAGTGACTCCATCCTTCTGATATGGTAGCGCCTCTCTCCTATCTCCCCTAGTGAATAAGGCTTTTTTTGCTCTCCCATCCGATTCCCTTTCTTTCTCATCCTCCGGTGCCTGCTGCAGCTTTAGAGGGCTTGTTACTTCACCTTCAGTCTCACTTCTACCCTTCTCCTTACCACCTGCAGATACTAGCCCCTCCCTCCTCCAGGACGGCCCGTCACTCCCCGACTTGCTTCCATTGCTTGACCCACCGTACCTCCTTCTTGTGAAGCCAGCCCCAAACTGTCCTCCACCCCTTCTTCGCTCTCCTAGGTTAGGATTGCCATCTGGTACATACCGCATCCAGCGTCCATACTGTGCTTCCTCCCCCTTCTTCAATTTCTTCTTGCATTCTCGGTCAGTGTGACCCATAATTCCACACGTGAAGCAGAAGTCCGGTAGGTACTCGTATTAAAAATGGCACTAGTTCTTTTCCTCCTCCTCCTTTCTCTTACCATGCTCCTTCAGAATTGTATCCCCATCACCATCTTCTTCATCATCCAGGAACATGCCCCTCATCAATGGCTCATCGACCCTAATCCTAACCTTCACCCTAAGCGCCTGACCTATGGCCGTTCCATCTTCTCCCGCATCCACTTCGACCAGGTCTCCAATATGCTCCCCCATCTCTTCTGCCAGTTCCTTGCACATCATGCCAAGGGGAACATTGTAGATGCGTACCCAGATTGGTACCTTCTCGAAGCGATATTCATCAATGGTTTTGGCTGGATCAAAATCCTCGATCACGAGCAGATCCTTGTCGAAGGTCCATGGGCCATT
>NW_025231666.1:0-10969 GCF_018294505.1 Triticum aestivum | reverse complement strand
GGGGGGGGGGCTAAAACCCTAAACCTGTGGCGGCCTTTAGTCGCGGTTGGCCAGAAGAACCGCGACTAAAGGTCCTCCGCCCCGACGGCCGCCTGGCGCCCACGTGGACGGGCCTTTAGTCGCGGTTCTTAAGCAACCGCGACTAAAGTGGGGGTCCTTTAGTCGCGCCTATTTGGTCGCGGTTGCGCAACCGCGACTAATGGCAGTTGCGAACCGCGACCAAAGGCCCTTTTTCCACCAGTACTTGGTCATTCTTCCCTCCTTCCGTCTCTTCATTGAAACATTATCCCACTTCCTCATCTGCGCCCATTCGATGTCGGCATCCTACTCGTCCTCACCGTGCCTTGTCTGGCATATATAACCAGGCAGGCAATCATGTTTGAGCAAGTGTGTCTGCACATTGCCAGTAAAAGCGTCGATCAAATCTTCGTTCTTGCACTTCTTGCAAAGACATAATATCTTCGTTTTACCCTTTCGATCCATATCTTTCAGCGCCACCTTAAAGAACCAATTTATAGTTCGATCCATATGCATGAATTGTTCGATCTATCAAGTTGCCTATAGGAGTATATAACTAATGAAGTCACGAACCAGTTAAGCATGACCTTTTGCTAAAAAAACATGACATATATTGAGTGTCGGAAATTTGACGAAACCAAAATTTGGGCATGACCTAGATCCTAGACGAGGATGAATGAGCAAGTCGTCGATACATCTATCGTGGCAGATGCCGGGCTTAGGTATGTAGGGATTTGCGGAGCGATCGGAGAGTGATATAGAGAGATGACTTAGAGTGGTAGCTATACATAGGTCAGGGAGAAGCCTCTATATAATCTGATCAGAATTGACAATGTTATTAATAGCATGTCTTATTGGTGGCATGTCACTATCATGTGGCACTAAAAAAGTGGACCCCACATAATATACCGGTGACGTGCCAAAAAGTATCACGCCTCCAGTAGGCACAATAGTGGTGTGGTGGGTTGTTTTACAATACCACCATTAAGTTGCTCCTGCCATTAAAGTGGTTGGATGATTAAGAGGACAGTGGTATCCCTAACCCATCAAAGTTCAAGTTCTACGCTAGAGACATTGGTGTTTGATTTTTTTCTGGATTTATTTCAGGCCTTCCGGTGATCAATGAAGAAGACGTCCCGTTGACTACGAAGACGTGTGGCGACTTCACCAATTTTAAGATGTTGTGCCAGCTCGGTCTCTCGGAGATATTCATAGGAGTAGGGTGTGCGTTCATAAGGTGAGTGCATATGCATACGTATGAGCATTTGCGTCCGTACTTTGTTTAAAAAATAGTTGCGCCTGGCTAGACCTACGAGGGCCATGTACTCATGGCGTGCTAGTTTTTAGTCACACCACTAGTAAAGGCATGGTGATAGCTATAAAATATGCCCATGCCATAGCTATTTTTTAGTCATGCCACTAGAAAAGGCATAGTGATAGCCATAAAATATGCCCATGCCATAGCTATTTCAGAAAATAGTGACGATGTAGATTGAAAGTGACACACTACTAATTAAAATTGTGTGTAAGCATTTCTGTAATAACAGTCCGTGCAACTTGGTACACCGTTCATACAACTCCAACATAGATCATCGTGGAATAGTGTAAGGTTAGCATCATCTTGGCACATCGGGACTATATCTATCAGCGTGGGGCCAACAGCCCAACATGCTCGCAAGTAAGTGGGTTGATCACTTGTTTTATTATAGTGACTTGACGCAAAATCAGTTGTTTACGGCCGGTGGACGCAGACGCTCCCTTTCCCCTCCCACTCCGCCCCCACTCCATCCCCTCCCCCTGTGTGCGCTCACGCTCACGCTCTCTCGTCTCCTCCCGTGCGCTGCTCGTCGTCCTCGCGCTGCCCGTCCCCGCCGTCTGCCTCTCGATCTCGGCCGCCGTCTGCCTCCAGCACCTCCTCCTGTATTTGTCTCGGACGCCTTCTTCCACGACCCCAGCTCACTCAAGAAAAGGTGCGGATTGCTTATTCTAGCTACTTGTGCTGTGGCCTGGTGTTTGCTCACTCGTTTGTGTTGCATCGTTTAGCTCACACTGCTTTCGCCTCCACAGTCACACACACACAAAAAAAATTAATTGAGCGAGAGTTCCGATCTAGCGGAAACCATGGAGGCGGTTCTGGTGAGTGCGGCAACGGGAGCGCTCAGATCCGTCCTGGAGAAGCTGGCCACTTTGCTGGCAGACAAATACAAGTGTTACAAGGGTGTGCATGGGGAGATCCAGTTCCTCACTGACGAGCTCGCTGCCATGCATGCCTTTCTCCTCAAGATGTCAGAGGAGGAGGAACCCGATGAACAAGATAAGGAGTGGGTGAATGCAGTGCGGGAGCTCTCCTATGACATGGAGGATTCTATTGATGACTTCATGCAAGGTGTTGGCGACAACGATAATAAGCCAGATGGTTTTTTGGAGAAGATTAAGCACTCACTCCGCAAGTTGGGGAAGATGAAGAGTCGTCAGCAGATCGGCAATGAGATCCAAGATCTCAAGAAGCAGATCATTGAGGTGGGCAAGAGGAATCAAAGGTACAAGACTAGGCATGCTGTCTTGGGTACCATCAACTTCTCCAACACCAAAAATGTGGTGGTTGACCCAAGAGCTCTTGCTATCTTTGAGCATGGCTCAAAACTCGTTGGAATTGATGAGCCCAAGGCCGAGATAATTAAATTGTTGGCTGAAGGTGAATCAAAGCAAGAGCAAACAAAGTCTCTCTCCATCATAGGACCAGGAGGAATGGGAAAGACAACGCTTGCAAACCAAGTTTATCGAGACCTCAAAGCAAAATTCGAATGTCGAGCCTTCTTATCCATTTCACGAAATCTAGACATCATCAATATCCTAAGAACTATTCTTAGTGAAGTTACTAGCAAAGGTTACCCTGACACTGAAGCAGGAAGTATACAACAACTCATCAACAAGATCACCGACTTCCTAGCAGACAAAAGGTACAGATTCTATTCTGTGTCTATTGTCGTCTTTGAATATGTAACTAGAAAGCTATTTACATATTTACAATGAAAATCATACTTGTAATTTGTTTCAAAAGCTGGCCCATGCCATATTTAATTCCTATTTTCTCATCTATTGTTACAGAACGTAACGGTCAACTGTTTGTAGTGAAAACCGTGTTAGCGTGTGGTACAGATTATATGAATGCATGTTTAAGGCATAGTTACTCCCTAATCCATTGAGTATATAATTGATATGACCATGTCGCTAACACTCCCTCAGCATTTTGTATACGTGGATAAGTTCATATTTTTCCCACACAATGGACTTGCTAAGTTTTCTTCCTAATTATTTTGGGCCACCATGATACCCTAAGCCATTATTTTGGAGTACTTCCCCGTGGATGGTGGTCTACTAGTGTAGCATCTATGACACCTTTGTTTTCACACAAGGCAGACATATATGTCACCTTCTTCCTCCTCCACCTTCTTCTATATTTCTCTTTAACTTTTTTGCTTGCTTTACACTATTTTGGTGTTTAATTGACTCGCTTTTGCCTATTTTCATGTCTAATTTTATATGGACAAATAGGCAGCACACGACACAGTTCAGCAACCAAAAATTGAGCCTTAGACCAGACCATGCGCATCCATATGGTGTATTCTCCTTCTCCATCTTGTTTGTTATGCGGCTCACCCGACGCCACTATGCTGATTTGTAGAGAGCAGCTGCCAAGAGATCGATCCAAAGGTCTCCGCAAATGTCGTCGGCCCACTTCTGTTAGCTAATTATTTCCTAGACCATTGATTAACAACCTACTTGTGGTCATCACAAAAAAACTGTAATTGACATTTATTGAAAACTTCAGATACGTATCTCTCTTATTATGTCATCATTGCTGAAAATGATTTGTTAATGATACCTGCATCAGTAGTATCAATCCGTGTGTTACCTAACATGTCATTATTAGGTCTCATGTGTTGTGTGGGCAATCAAATTATTGTGAGCTGCTCATCATACGAACATTTACCATAAATATACACATACCTCATATGTCATTCCATCATCAATATGTGGTACATCGCTCATGTCTATCAACACTCACATGCAAAGTTAGTTATCCCACTTAAGATTCTTACTCATGCTATAAGTGTCATTTAAGAGCTACTCCCTCTGTTTCAAAATATAAGGCAAGTTTGACTTTTCAATATCGCCAATGAACGAATTTGACTACAAATTTCACTTATAAAATGATTAAAAATTAGTATAAAAACATGGCATAAAAGCATTTTCTGTCACAAATATATCAAATACAGTTCTTCCATGCTAAATCCATAAGCTTTCATAACTGCCAGTGGTCAAAATTTTGAAACTGTGACTACAAACAAACTAACGGGCCTTATTTTATGAAACTCAGGGGTTTATTAGGCATTGGATGTAGTGAGTAGTAGAGAGAGGAGTGTACCAAAATTGAACAAAAACAAAAAGATACAGCAAGACGCACTCCACAACACTAAGTGTTTGTAATTGATGTGCCCCAGACTTTATGGACAGGTAGTAAAAAAACTCATGATCATATACATTAGGCTGTTGAAGCGAAATCTGGCAAACGGGCCCACATGTCATTGACTACATGGGTGGATCGACTCATTCTTGACTTAAGTTTCATTGTTGGGCTTGGTTCGAGATGAGCTAGCTCACTTATTCCTTTTTAGAAGGTTGAAATTTCTTATTCAAATTTGGATACAAAATCCACACTTTAAAAATTTGAGTAAATATTCCAATAGTTCAATCTAGTTCCCCTGAATATTCTAGGAAAACTGGATATCATATTGTCTAGACATTCAAAAGTTCAGACTGCCTTGGCAACTTTCGGTCAACTTCAGGCCAAACTTGGCGTTGAGCTACTAGAGATCAACACCATATATAGCCTTCTGTGTGACCATGGAATCTTCATTTTCCTTACAAGAACACCAAGTGTTTTCTTACTCCAAGCTATGTGGTTAAAGTTTTGGAGAAGGTCCATGTTGGCTGCACTTTAGAAAAAGGGTCAAATTTGTCAATTCTCACTCCACCATACTGAATAGAGTCATTTTAATTGGCCAGCTCCTGAGACATATGAGTCTTCCAAAACTGCTAGATTGAACAACAAGTGAGGGGTGTGTCGGTAAGACCATCTGCAGTATATATATGCATTACACTAATTTTTTTGTTGTTGTTGATGATATATTTTTGTATCTTCCAAAACTGCTAGATTGAACAACATATGAGTCTTCCAAAACTGCTAGATTGAACAAGTAATTATTTTTGTATCTTGTTGTACATTATATATATGCATTACACTAATATCACCCACAAACTGATGTGTAGGTATTTTGTTGTTGTTGATGATATATGGGATGTGGTCACATGGGATATTATTAAGCTTGCATTCCCCATGACTAGTCTTGGCAGTATCATTATCACCACTACTCGTAAAAACGATGTTGCAGAATCATGTCGTTCATCATTTAGTGGTGCCATTTATGGTATAAGACCACTTAATATGGTGCTTTCAAGACAACTATTTCACAGAAGGCTATTCAAATCCAACGAAGACTGTCCTTCACATCTTGAGAGGCTTGCTTATCAAATGTTGAGAAAGTGTGATGGCTTACCTTTGGCAATCATTGCTATATCTGGTTTGTTGGCTAATAGAGAAAGAACAGAGGATACATGGAATGCAGTGGAAAAATCAATTGGCCGTGCGCTCGAAAGGAATCCTACCATTGAAGGAATGATAAAGATATTATCACTTAGTTACTTTGATCTTCCTCCTCATCTCAAAACGTGTCTCTTGTATTTGAGTATATTTCCAGAAGATGCTATTATTCAGACAAAAAACCTGATATGGAGATGGATTGCAGAAGGGTTTGTTCACAAGGATGGCAAACATACGGCATTTGAGTTAGGAGAGAGGTATTTCAATGAGCTCATCAATAGAAATTTGATCCAGGTTGCACACACAAACAGATTTGGCAAGGTGAAGAGTTGTCGAGTTCATGACACAATTCTTGATTTCATCATATCCAAGTCCATCGAAGAGAACTTTGTTAGTTTAGTTGGTGTTCCTAGTCTAACTGTCGGGACACAAAGGAAAGTCCGCCGACTCTCTCTCCAAGTTGATGATCAAGGAAAGTCTGTAATACCAACATGTCTAGTGTTGTCTCATGTTCGGTCACTCAATGTGTTTGTTCAATCATTTGAAATCCCTTCTCTTGATGAGTTCAGGCGTTTACGTGTTTTGGACTTTGGAGGTTGCATGAAATTGGAAAACCATCATCTTTCAAATATAGGGAGGTTGTTTCAGCTAAGGTGCCTGATACTGAGAAACAGAGAGATAACAGAGCTTCCAGAAGTAATTGGTCATTTATGTTGCTTAGAAGTATTGGACATAAGACGCACCAATGTCAAGGAATTACCAGCAACTGTTGTCAATCTTGGAAAATTGGTGTGTCTCCTCATGCCGGATTGTGTCAAAATTCCTGATGGAATTGCAAAGATGCAAGCACTAGAGGTGTTCAATTGGGTTACAGTCTTCAAGCAGACATCCAACTTGCTGCATGAACTTGGGCAGCTAAAGAATCTGAGGGAGCTGGTCATCAGTCTTTGTATTTATTCTTCCCATGATGATGATACTATAAGAACTTTGGAGGTTATAAAAGTTATAGCCTCTGCAGTTCAAACCCTATCCAGACAGAACCTCCGTTCTCTAACTATTAATGATGGGAGGAACTTCATGCAGGAATTTTTGTGCTCTTCTACTCCGCTTAGCCTCCAATCACTTAAGATCAATGTTTCAGTTGGTTCACGGGTCCCGAATTGGGTGGGCTCCCTCGTCAACCTTCAGCGGTTATGTCTTCAATTGAATGAAGTCGGGCATGATGATATCTGCATCCTTGGAGCCTTACCCGCTCTGGTTGATCTTATTCTGAAAAGAGGACCAGATGGACTCCATAGAATTAGTTACTATGGGCTCAGGTTCAACCACAGTAAGCTCAGAATCAGTGGTGACGTCGGGTTCCGATGCTTGAGGCAGTTTTATTTTGATGCATACTATTACCCGTTGCATCTCATGTTTGAAGTAGGATCCATGCCCAGGCTAGACAAACTTACCATGGCCTTCCGCTTAGATAGAGATATTGAGGATGGTGTTTTTAATTTTGGAATTGAAAATCTTCCCAATCTCTTAATTCTCACATGTATAATAGCATCAGGCCACATGTATAAGGCTGCAAAGGCTGCTGCAGAGAGAACAGCGAAGACACATCCCAACAAACCAACTCTATTCTGTTATTCTTCTTAAACTTGAGGTATTAGTTCTCTCTCCCGGACAAGATCACACATTGATTCCCAAGCTAGATTTTATTTTATCTTACCTAATTCCGTTGCACCATGTGCTCAGGTAGTTCACGCATGTTCATCACTTCATTTCTTGAGCGGTTGACTCACCAAATGTGTCCAAGGAGCTCTTGTTGGCAGCCATTTTCACTACCTGTTAATTTGTTGCACGAGGGATGCATACCCTACGTGCCTGCAGGTACTTACTTATACTACTATGAACTGTTTATCTTGATCTTTCTTCGTCCATGGATAGCGTTTTTTTCAATCAGAGAATTCGCGCAAAGTGCATATACAATAAATGAATCCTGGCTAAAGCCATAGTGCCATTGCAATCAAAGTATTATTTGCTTGACTGGTCTTGCTTTGCTGATAATGCGAGAGAGATATCACTGGGGCTGGCTAACTAACTGCACTTGTGTGTACATTGTTCCCAGGCTGATGTTGGACGCTCTCTCTCGATGCTTTTGTTGGTGGTGCCTCCATGATTCCCATCAACAATTCCAATAACTGCCATCACCAAGATGGAATCAAGTTGCTGCTGCTCCTTTCACCTCGTCCACTTCACAAGTTTCTAAGATTTTTTAGCTAGATAATTGTCTTTCTTTCTCATGTGCCAACTTATGGTATTTTTAACAGTTTACTACATCCTTGCTACATAATCACTGTTAAATATATTGATGTTAACAAGAAGACGCGTACATACGTGGCCATGTGTTGCTTCACCAATCATCATCTAACTGTCATGTCTCGCCTCATCTATGAGATCGGTTCATCGTTCTCTTTGAAGATTGTGTGTCCAAGTTCTTGTTGGACATGCTGTTCTGACTTGTTTTTTACGAGGGATGAATCGATGTGCCTGCATGAATGTCCTTGTAACCCGCTACTTCAAATTTATCTTAATCTTGAATGTTGCTTGTTACCATTTCTTTCTCCCCATTCAGGCACCCTTGTCTTATTTTTCTGAACAATTTCTCTGGCAAGACTGACATCAAGTGTCGTTGTTAAAGTTAAACTGAGTGAAGGATATAAACTGAACTTGTATTGATTTGAGGTTCAGAGAGTACAATATATGTAGGCTGGTTGCAGGGCAGCAACTGAATACAGAGCACGGTTTTACTTGTTTGTAAAGGGGATGAGTCCGTCCTGCTTGCAGGCTATTCAATAATATCTTAATCTTGGTTTTCATTATTATTACTACTACTCCCTGCACCCTCGTACAATACCACTTCAGAAAATATGTTACTGAAGTCCTTAAAGGTAATCCTACCTACATCTATTTAGACTCGCTAATGCCAATGCCTCTTTGCTTTTCCCGGCCTAGGTTTGATGATAGTGTGAGAGTGATGAAAAGGTCGATTATTACGACCGAACAGGGTTTTGCTGGTTTGCCATTTTAGAATGTTTATGGGTTAGTTTTTCCTGTCTTAGGAAGCTTCTAGATGATTCTCCCCGGTTTTTACTGGTTTCCTTTTTGGTTTTTATTTCTAGTTTTTCTTATTATTATATTTTGTTATTTCTTATTTCCTCTTTTTATTTTATTTTTTCCACATTTAAGAAAAATGTTCATGTTTCTTGAAAAATGTTCATGTTTTTCAGAAACACAGAGATTTTTATAATTTTTAAAAAAATCCTTTTTTCAGAAACAAGATTTTCTAAAAATATTGAAATTTTCTAAAATAAATTAATGGTTTTAAAAAGGAAATCTTAAATTTCAAATGAATTCACATTTATAAAGATGTTTGGTTTCTTAAATTAACTAATTTTTTCGTGTTTTTTAGAAAACCAAATGGAAAAAACTGACTGATAACCAGTAGAAAAAAACTACAAGTAAACCAGGAAGAAAAGTTCTTCATTCGCTATGTTCGAGTCGGTGCAGCCCCCGGTTGCCAAATGAGCTGGCGAGTCGCGAATTGATATAGTAAGCGTCAAATAGTGCGACAGCTACACTCGGAAGGTGCATCAAGAGTCCAATGCACGTTAATCATACAATAAATTCTCTAAGAATTAGTTAGATAAGATGAGAACTTAAAATCCGAAAATCTATCCCAGATACTCTAATTAGAAAATATTAAGATATGTATTTGGATAATATACCCAAGAATATCACATATGTTACTGATAGAGACCATGCATGGGCGTCCACTTTGTGTAAAGAAACATGTAGTTTAAAATAATCGCTAGTTGGTGAAATGAAATGTTGCTCATATACCACTTTTGCATGGAGGGTGTACATAAGTCAAAACTAATGCACGGAGGGTGTACTGAACGTCTTACCATATTATAAGATAAAACTGTACCATGCTTTCGATGCAAAAAAAGAGACATACTCCCTCCGTTCCGAATTACTTGTCTTGGATTTGTCTAGATACGAAGGTATCTAGCACTAAAATGAGTCTAGATACATCCGTATCTAGACAAATCCAAGACAAGTAATTCGGAACGGGGGGAGTATATGCTAAATATGTATAAAATCTATATGAAGCTAGATGATTCCCAGGGTGTTTTTGTGGAAACAACAAGAGGCATTGGTGGAGCGGTGTTTCATCCTACACACTGATGGCGACGGATCTTGATGGCGTGGCGCAATGCAGATTCGGAGTTTGCTGTGGGAGGATGGACTCGCGCAGGAGGACGATGCTATCGGGCGTCGTGGTGGCGTCGTTGGCAGAGAGACCTGGCACGGTACATGCAACAGTACAGCTCTAAGATGGATTGGTGGCAGGTGGCTGCGGCGGCCTCATACCCGGCGTCCTGGTTGAGAAGTGCGCCGGGCTGGTAGGTGCCCCATACCCGGCAGGCGTCTTGGTTGGGACCTCAGGTTTTAAATGTTTAGGTTTGGCTGCGATGTCTGTTTGGTATTAGGCCCAGACTATCTGCTCCCCTTCATCAATTGGACAGGTGTAGCGACACTTGTTGCTTAGACGATAGCTTTAGTCTTGCTGTTGTATGGCTTTGTAAGGTCTTCTGACAATAATTAATAAAGTGGCCGTATGCATCGCTCAGATGCAGAGGCCGTGGGTCATCCTTCTTTTCTAAAAAAATGTAGTTATGAAATAAATTATTATTTTTATGTTAGGAACTTAATGGTTTGTGGACTTTTTGAAATAAATTAAATTAAATATTCTAATAAAAAAACATCTCAAGTCAGATTGTCAGATTAATATCCAGCAATCCTTTTTATCTCATTTCCATAAATGTATCCCCCAAAAATGTTATAGCATTATAGAGTTATTCAAGAAAAAATGCTTTAGTATTTACGAATAGACGGCACCGACTGATACTTGCATGCACGTATTGCCTTCTTCAATTCATTTGTTAATCTTTAATCCATCCTGACAATCAATGTCAACTGCCAGTTCCAGTCATTTTTTCATATCACATGAATAAGATGGCATGCTAATGACATGAGTTTGTCAAAGATTCACATGTTTATGATTTAAAAAAAATCCATGAATTCAAAATATGTTCATGACTTTCAAAACAATGTTCGCGAGTTTGCGAAAAATGTTCATGTATTTCAAAAATTGTTCATGGATTGGAAAATATGTTAATAAATTCAGAAAACATTTAATTTTTCTAAAAATGTGCACAAATTCAAAAGTTG
>NW_025231665.1:10471-10970 GCF_018294505.1 Triticum aestivum | reverse complement strand
TTCAGTATGCATCATTCAAAGCGACGTCATCAATTTCCAACACGTTCTGACATCATTTGCTGTTTTGCAGTCATTTACCGATTTGTTTAGAGAGCTAAATGACGGTGAAATTGAAAATCACTACAAAATGAACTCAGAAAATGTTGGAACTTGGCATGGTATCATCATTTCGCCCGCACAGCATGTGCAAAAGAGTAGAGAGGGTCACGGCGAAAACTGGACGCACCTGCGTGTACAAACTGGACAATCTCTTTCGGAGTATCAGGGTTTCGGACGAGAACTCATCTGTTACACGGGCACTTTAATGTTTTTTAAACTTATTTGAACTCCAGCCTATTTTTGCGTTCAGTATGCATCATTCAAAGGGACGTCATCAATTTCCAACACATTCTTACCTCATTTGTTGTTTTTCAGTCATTTACCGATTTGTTTAGGGAGCTAAATGACGGTGAAATTGAAAATCACTACAAAATGAACTCTGAAAATGTTGGAACTTGGC
>NW_025231665.1:9876-10426 GCF_018294505.1 Triticum aestivum | reverse complement strand
AGGGTTTCGGACGAGAACTCATCTGTTACACGGGCACTTTAATGTTGTTTAAACTTATTTGAACTCCAGCCTATTTTTGCGTTCAGTATGCATCATTCAAAGGGACGTCATCAATTTCCAACACATTCTTACCTCATTTGTTGTTTTTCAGTCATTTACCGATTTGTTTAGGGAGCTAAATGATGGTGAAATTGAAAATCACTACAAAATGAACTCTGAAAATGTTGGAACTTGGCTTGGTATCATCATTTCGCCCGCATCGCATGTGCAAAAGAGTAGAGAGGGTCACGGCGAAAACTGGACGCACCTCGTGTACAAACGGGACAATCTCTTTCGGAGTATCAGGGTTTCGGACGAGAATTCATCTGTTACACGAGCACTTCAATGTTTTTTAAACTTATTTGAACTCCAGCCTCTTTTTGCATTCAGTATGCATCATTCAAAGCGACGTCATCAATTTCCAACACGTTCTGACATCATTTGCTGTTTTCCAGTCATTTACTAATTTGTTTAGAGAGCTAAATGACGGTGAAATTGAAAATTACTACAA
>NW_025231665.1:9596-9866 GCF_018294505.1 Triticum aestivum | reverse complement strand
CGTGTACAAACTGGACAATCTCTTTCGGAGTATCAGGGTTTCGGACGAGAACTCATCTGTTACACGGGCACTTTAATGTTTTTTAAACTTATTTGAACTCCAGCCTATTTTTGCGTTCAGTATGCATCATTCAAAGGGACGTCATCAATTTCCAACACATTCTTACCTCATTTGTTGTTTTTCAGTCATTTACCGATTTGTTTAGGGAGCTAAATGACGGTGAAATTGAAAATCACTACAAAATGAACTCTGAAAATGTTGGAACTTGGC
>NW_025231665.1:8720-9586 GCF_018294505.1 Triticum aestivum | reverse complement strand
TACTAATTTGTTTAGAGAGCTAAATGACGGTGAAATTGAAAATTACTACAAAATGAACTCTTAAAATGTTGGAAGTTGGCATGGTATCATCATTTCGCCCGCATAGCATGTGCAAAAGGGTAGAGAGGGTCACGGCGAAAATTGGACGCACCTCGTGTACAAACTGGACAATCTCTTTCGGACTATCAGGGTTTCGGACGAGAACTCATCTGTTACACGGGCACTTCGATGTTTTTTAAACTTATTTGAACTCCAGCCTATTTTTGCGTTCAGTATGCATCACTCAAAGCAACGTCATCAATTTCCAACACGTGCTGACATCATTTGCTGCTTTTCAGTCATTTACCGATTTGTTTAGAGAGCTAAATGACGGTGAAATTGAAAATCACTACAAAATGAACTCTGAATATGTTGGAACTTGGCATGGTATCATTATTTCGCTCGCATAGCATGTGCAAAAGAGTAGAGAGGGTCACGGCAAAAACTGGACGCACCTCGTGTACAAACTGGACAATCTCTTTCGGAGTATCTGGGTTTCGGACGAGAACTCATCTGTTACACGGGCACTTCAATGTTTTTTAAACTTATTTGACCTCCAGCCTAGTTTTGCGTTCAGTATGCATCATTCAAAGCGACGTCATCAATTTCCAACACGTTCTGACATCATGTGCTGTTTTCAGTCATTTACCGATTTGTTTAGAGAGCTAAATGACGGTGAAATTGAAAATCACTACAAAATGAACTCTGAAAATGTTGGAACTGGGCATGGTATCATCATTTCGCCCGCACAGCATGTGCAAAAGAGTAGAGAGGGTCACGGCGAAAACTGGACGCACCTGCGTGTATAAACTGGACAATCTCTTTCG
>NW_025231665.1:1875-2914 GCF_018294505.1 Triticum aestivum | reverse complement strand
TTTAGAGAGCTAAATGACGGTGAAATTGAAAATCACTACAAAATGAACTCTGAAAATGATGGAACTTGGCATGGTATCATCATTTCGCCCGCATAGCATGTGCAAAAGAGTAGAGAGGGTCACGGCGAAAACTGGACGCACCTCGTGTACAAACTGGACAATCTCTTTCGGAGTATCAGGGTTTCGGACGAGAACTCATCTGTTACACGGGCACTTTAATGTTTTTTAAACTTATTTGAACTCCAGCCTATTTTTGCGTTCAGTATGCATCATTCAAAGGGACGTCATCAATTTCCAACACATTCTTACCTCATTTGTTGTTTTTCAGTCATTTACCGATTTGTTTAGGAGCTAAATGACGGTGAAATTGAAAATCACTACAAAATGAACTCTGAAAATGTTGGAACTTGGCATGGTATCATCATTTCGCCCGCATAGCATGTGCAAAAGAGTAGGGAGGGTCACGGCGAAAACTGGACGCACCTCCTGTACAAACGGGACAATCTCTTTCGGAGTATCAGGGTTTCGGACGAGAATTCATCTGTTACACGAGCACTTCAATGTTTTTTAAACTTATTTGAACTCCAGCCTCTTTTTGCATTCAGTATGCATCATTCAAAGCGACGTCATCAATTTCCAACACGTTCTGACATCATTTGCTGTTTTCCAGTCATTTACTAATTTGTTTAGAGAGCTAAATGACGGTGAAATTGAAAATCACTACAAAATGAACTCTTAAAATGTTGGAAGTTGGCATGGTATCATCATTTCGCCCGCATAGCATGTGCAAAAGGGTAGAGAGGGTCACGGCGAAAATTGGACGCACCTCGTGTACAAACTGGACAATCTCTTTCGGACTATCAGGGTTTCGGACGAGAACTCATCTGTTACACGGGCACTTCGATGTTTTTTAAACTTATTTGAACTCCAGCCTATTTTTGCGTTTAGTATGCATCACTCAAAGCAACGTCATCAATTTCCAACACGTGCTGACATCATTTGCTGTTTTTCAGTCATTTACCGATTTGTTTAGAGAGCT
>NW_025231665.1:0-623 GCF_018294505.1 Triticum aestivum | reverse complement strand
CGTCATCAATTTCCAACACGTTCTGACATCATTTGCTGTTTTGCAGTCATTTACCGATTTGTTTAGGGAGCTAAATGACGGTGAAATTGAAAATCACTACAAACTGAATTCTGAAAATGTTGGAACTTGGCATGGTATCATCATTTCGCCCGCATAGCATGTGCAAAAGAGTAGAGAGGGTCACGGAGAAAACTAGACGCACCTCGTGTACAAACTGGACAATCTCTTTCGGAGTATCTGGGTTTCGGACGAGAACTCATCTGTTACACGGGCACTTCAATGCTTTTTAAACTTATTTGAACTCCAGCCTAGTTTTGCGTTCAGTATGCATCATTCAAAGCGACGTCATCAATTTCCAACACGTTCTGACATCATTTGCTGTTTTTCAGTCATTTACCGATTTGTTTAGAGAGCTAAATGACGGTGAAATTGAAAATCACTACAAAATGAACTCAGAAAATGTTGGAACTTGGCATGGTATCATCATTTCGCCCGCACAGCATGTGCAAAAGAGTAGAGAGGGTCACGGCGAATACTGGACGCACCTCGTGTACAAACTGGACAATCTCTTTCCGAGTATCAGGGTTTCGGACGAGAACTCATCTGTTACACAGGACTTCAAT
>NW_025231664.1:0-10970 GCF_018294505.1 Triticum aestivum | reverse complement strand
TGTAATGATATCCACCTTGCAAAAGCATCTCCAATATGCGCTTCTATCCTTGGTGGGACCTTCGAGTTCCTTTAGGATAGGATCGCATATTGGGCATGACAATTTGCCAAGCTACATAAGATAAATTTGCCACATGTCCGATAATTGCCAATAGTATCTACAAATGAAAATGACATGATGGAGTGAATTTTCCATGGAATCTACAATAAAAAATGTCAACGTGAATACAATTTTTTCCATGGTCCAGTTCAAACAAAATACAGCCTTAGAAAGATAACTAGATGGTATGATTCCATGATGCTAAAGAAACACATCATGGCAAAAAACATGAATAAAGTTCCCAGGATGCACACACCACTCGGCGTGATGCAAAAAACACACCATAGCAACAAAAAATGTGTCTAAAATTGCCATGATGCATGCACATTACTTGCCATAATGTGAAAAAAACACGTTTAGCCAAATTGTGTGTAAAATTTCCATGGTAGAGAAATTTATGTAAACTTGCCATAATGCAAACAAACTATCTGCCATGATACTCGAGGAGCACATCATGGTGACACGCTAAATTAACACAATGCTCAAAACATGGCAAATTCAAATATTATGTGCTATGTTCATATGGCAAAAACAGAAAAAGATTGACAGTTTTGTCACTAGAAATTTCAACTGCTCACAAATGACATTGCTCCGTTAGGCACATCTAAAGAACACTACTAGGGAAAACCTTATACACAAAACTTTAGAAGTAGCGCTTGTTAAAATGAGGCTCTAGTGCTACATAGCAGTAGCGCGTGCGCGTGAACCGCGCTACAGATATGGGTGTAGCAGAAGCGCTTCTACTGTGAAAAGCACTACTACTAAAATTCCCCCTACTAAGTCGACAGGCTACGAATACTAGTAGCGACCTTAGGAAAAATGCGCTACCGTTAAGGCTATTGTAGAAGCGTGTTTTCTACGAAAAGCGCTACTGCTAATGGAAAGAAAATAAAATGAAAAACAAACAGAAAAGTAAATGAAAATGAAGGGAATAGAAAAAGGAGAAAGGAAAAAAATAAAATGTAAAGAAAAATAAAAGAAAAAGAAAAATAAAGGGGAAAGGCATAGCAGTAGCGTCTGTTCATAACAGGCACTATAGATAATATAGCAGTAGCGCGTTTTTTAGACCCCCGCTATAGAAAGGGAAAAGGAAATAAGAAAAGAAAAGGAAAATAAATAGCTATAGCAGTAGCGCATTTTGTGAAAAGCGCTATAGCTAACTTAGCTATAGCGTGTTTTTCCTACCAGTGCTACCACTATGTTTGACTTAACCCCCGCGCTATTTCCCTGCCCCCGGCCACCATTTCTCCCCCAAATCCCTCACCCACTTCGCCAACGTATTCCCACTTCACAGTCGCCCCACTTCACAGTCATCTCCTGCTGACGTCGACGCCCCCGGAGGCACCACAGCCACGTGTCGTCGATGCCACCGGAGCCTCCCCAACACCACCGGAGCTATGCGGCCTCATCAACGCCACCGGAGCCGCCCTCGCCGCCACCAGAGCTACCCTCGGTGCCTCTGCCTCCCTCGCCACCACTGCCTCCCTCACCGTCATCGGAGACGCCCCTGCCTCCCTCGCCACCACTGCCTCCCTCACCACCACCTGAGCCATCCTCTCTAAGCCCCCACCCCTCCACTCTCTCTCATGCATAGCACAAGCATTGGACAGAGGCATAGCTAGCTAGGTTAACTAGTTTAATTAGGTTAATTATCTAGTTTAGTGCAATAATTTAGTTAGGGCTTTGACGAGAACTAGTTAGGTTAACTAGTTTAATTAGGTTAATTATCTAGGTCCGTGCAAAATTTTAGTTAGGGCTTTGACAGAGAACTAGCTAGGCTAACTAGTTTAATTAGGTTAATTATCTAGGTAAACTAGCTAGGTTAACTAACTAGGTTAGCTTGCTAGGTTCATTAGGTTCGTTAGGTTAACAAGCTAGGTTAACTAGGTTGGCTAGGTTATAGCAAAAATTTAATTTATAGAATTAGGTCAGAAGGGTTAGAGAAAATGGAGTTCCTTTGCAATTTAATTGGGTTCTGTCCTAGGAAGAGAAAGGGTTAGAGAAAATAATGTGTGTGTGAGAGAGAGAGAGGAATAGCTAGAACAGAATTTGGGTTCTGTCCTAGGCAGAGAAGTGTTTAGTGAGGTCATCTTGCAAAGGTTTTAGATTTTTGAAAAGACCACTATTTTTCAAGGAAAAGAATTTAGGAAAGTTTTACTTTAAAGATGATCCCTTCTAGACTTTTAGCTTTAAACAAAAAACAAAAGCATTTAGCTAAAAATAAAAAACAGTAGCTATGACATTTAGCTATAAACAAAAAACAAGATTGATGTTATAGGATATACGTCATTGATGTTCATTTGCATATTCCGTTATTGTTGATTATATCTTTTCATTGAAGTGGTCACGCTACATGCAAATTCCTTTATAGTGTTTGCTCATGTTATATGCAACATTGAAGTGGTTCAATTGTGCCCAAGTGGCCTTTTGTTGTTTCCAAGGAATGAAGACGAGTGGCCTATGTTTTCCTGGAATGTTGATTCATTTTCGTTCCGAAAAATTTCAAGTGCTCGATTTGTCCACTTTTTAGCAAAGGTCAAGCCAAAATTTTCCATGAATTTTGGCATGACTTGTGCTACAAATTAGGACATATCGAGTGCCCAGGATTTGTCGCACCGGGAAGGAATCAATGTTCCTGCTAAACATAGGCCTTTTTATGTCATTATTCATTTTATTAGGTCTAGAATTAATTGACTAGATTTAATCGTAGGAAACATGGCTAGCAACAATGAAGGACATGGTTCTGGTGAATGTGACGTCTACAAGGCAGCAGACGCTTATTTGAACCTTCTCGGCGAGCAACAGTTGTTGCAGGGCCCACCTGTCACATCCGAGACTGACACCGAGACCGGCGCCGAGACTGGCATTGAGACACACACCGGTACCTAGACCAGCATCGAGACTGGCGTTGAGACCCATACTGGCACTGAGACTGGCAGAGCCGCTATAGAACCAAAATCGAAGAGGAGATGTCGATGCACAAACCAGCTCCTCGCTACTAGACTAGTGGTCATGGAGGTGGACGATGGCAATTTTGATCCAAAACAGCCCGTGGAAGCGCGCTCGTGCTATAGGCTGCATCGTACAGGCAACCGCCGCCATCAACGATGAGAAACTAACAAAGATACCAAATATGAAGAAGTCCCTCCCAACTAAGCTGCACCAGATATTCTTGTTCCCGGGACGGGATGAAATCAAATATACTAATCTAGAGAAAGACCCGACAATGAAGAAGATAAACAAACGCGCCATGAGCCAGTTTACCAACGCGTTGGCCGCTTGGAAAGTAAGGGTGAAACATCGGATCATCGACAAAAAGGAACCCTACTCCGAGATATTAAAGGTTATCCGATAATTAAGGAAGAGTAGTTTGAAATATTCAAGGCGGCTTGCGTTGCCGAAGCTGCCAAAGAAAAGTCGAAGTACATGAAGGGGCTTCAAGAGAGGAACATTGGGTGCCACCACCTCGAAAACCATGGTTACGCGGGCAAGAGGTCCATATGGACCAAGGAGGACGCCAAACGCGAAAGTCTTGGCATCCCAGACCCCTTGGCGGAGTTCACCGTCCCGCGGGAGCATGACATCCTCAAGGCCTAGTATCGTTGGGACCCAGTGAAGAAGGTTTTCGAGACGAACACGGTCACGACGGAGTTCATGAGACTGATCATAATTTTAGCTTCTGATCAATTCGACTGCATGTTTAGTCATATTTGTAAGCGATCCTTGTTCCTTTTGCAGAGAGAGCAGCACAGGATTGCGGCCAAAAGCGACTCGCCGTCTGAAGCGTTGGCGAGGCCCAAGTGGAACACCCCATTCAACTGGGCCTTGAACATATTGAAAAGACTCCCGGTGGACAATCTACCGTCGTAAGGACGCGTGCACGGCGTCGGAGACAGCGCCATGTGGAAGAAGTACTACCATGAAACCATGGAGGAGAGAAAGGAAAGACGGAGGTTAAATGAAGAAAAGTTTGACAACAAGGTTGAGATTGCAGTTGAGAATAAGTTTGTAGGTTCGTATTGGTTCTTGGTTCCGGCTATCGTCAATTGGAGCAGGAAAAATCCAAATAAAGAGGCAGCGGACTTTCCCCTTTCCAACCTCTTCGGGAGCAGCTCGACTAGCATTGCACCAGCACCTGCTCCCACACCTGCTCCTGCACATGCTCCTACATTGGCTCCCACACCAGCTCCTACACCGGCTCCTGCAACTGCTCATAGCAGCCCATCCTCCATCTCAGACATGCTCGTCAATGCTTCATCTTTGGCTGAGCTCGATGCCCTCACGGTACCTGGCACAACTTCCCTCTTCAATAAATGTATAATCTCTCATGTCCATTGCCTTTCAGATGTCTCACGTTGCAGACATGTCTTTGTAGGCCGACGTAACCCCGTTCACCTTACTGTACACCACCAGGGGACAGAAGGTGGACGTGGGGAAGGCGATGATAATGCAGCCAAAGGAACAATTGCTCCACAGCCGGCCGATCTCACCTGACGTCTTCAAGGTTTCCATGGCCAGTGTCAAACCGAGACACAAGAATTTGGCTCCTTCGGTACTAGGGGGAGATGAGGACGAGACCCCACGGTGGATTGGCGATTGCAAGACGTGGGTCCTGTTGTGGCCAAAGAAACTGCTTCATTTAGAGGCGGTCGGGAGCACACCCACGACCACACACCCTCTGCAAGGTATGAACATTAGCACCCCACCTACCCAATTAGTGTCGCCTGTCATGCCGGGTGATAGCGGATGGGATGAGGAAGAGGCTCCATATGTCGCTGATGACGCCGTCGCCGTCAAAGAAACAATGCATGATATCGATGCCATGGATGAGGATGAGGATGATGATCACACCCTACAGTATCTCAATACTGGCGCCTATGACGACGGAGGATTGATGGCTCGGCAGTATGAGTACTTAGGATTTGAGCATCATGAGTCGGTGCCTGAATTTCCTGAGGATGAACGTATTATAGACAACCTTCCAGTAGGAAAGAACCATAGGAAGATATCAAGGAAAGGCAAGAAAGCACTTGATATGATCTAGCCGCCTCAGCAGCCTCAGGTTCAAGACCGTATACCTATCCCCGGTGTGGCAAAATATCATATCCCCGGTGTTGGGGATATAACTATTGGGTATGACCTGCCCAGGAGGGGCCGAGTCATTCCACTAGTAACTTAAAGATGAAGAGGCCTGATAAGGTCCAGAAGAGTTAAAGATGGCGGTTCATGAAGCAAGCCCGTTGGAGGCCCAAGACCCGGAGGCGGCTAGAGGCCCAGAGGGATGAGCTGCCATATGTTTAACTTGTATTGTAAGGCAAGTTTAGTTAGAAACCGAGTCGGTCACGCTTGTTTGAGTCGGCTAGGACTCTGTAAGCCGTCGGGTATCCACCTGTATATAAAGGGGTGACCCGACGGCGGGTTAACTCAAGAAACAATTGATCAAGGACTAGGTCAAGCGTATTCACTCCCCGGTAATCAGAACACAAGCAATACAATCGAAAGCAGGAGTAGGATTTTACCTCGTTGAGAGGGGCCGAACCTGGGTAAAACTCGTTGTGTCCTTTGTCCCGTTCAACCCATTTAAGATAACCTAGCTATGATGGCTCCACACCTAAGTCCTTTTGCTAGGGCATCTGTCGTGTTAAATCCATGATAGTTGGCGCCGACCGTGGGGCCAGAGCACAGTGGTTTCGAGTTCTTGAAGGGTAGCTTCTCAGGGATCAAGGGATACGCCATGGGCCAGATGACCAAGAGTCGCCATGGCAATATCTACATTAACAATGCAGGATGGGGTCCCCAGGCCGATTCAATCGAATACGGGTACCGGGTCCCCTTCGGCGAAATCCATTTCTTCATCGGCAAGATCGGCAAATCAGAACCTGAGTCGGACACCTGCACCAACATCATCCAGACGGCTCAACGCGCGCGACCCGCCAAGGTTCAAGCAGCCCTGAAGCATGTCTTTGCGGGTTTTACTCAAGGATTGGATCTTGAGGACGGATCTGTGTCTGGTGGAGAAACGGCCATCTACTCTGGCGACGAGTCCTCAACAGTCAAGACCAATTCCATGTATCAATTGCAAGATGATAGGATTGGGGGCTGCTCCGATGGCGACAGTATTCCGGACCCCTGTGAGCCGCCAAACCGGGTTGCGATCTTCATGGTCGGCACGCAACTAGTGCAGAATTCATCAACTACAGCAGCAATGATCTCCGGTTTAGCAGCCGTTGAGGCAGTCGGAGCAGGAGGCCTTCTGCGCCCGCCGGCTCAAGTTTTATCTGAGTTATTGGAGGCTCTGGCAACCTTGCCTGCAGTGGAGGTGACCCCGGCGAACCAAGCACAACATAACATGGACGTTGCGAAGGCATGATGAGATAGCTCAAGCAAAGGAGGACCTTAATGTTGAAAATACCAGGATGGCAACAGAGCGAGCCACCTTGGAGGTGGAATCGCAGCGGATTCAGGCAGAAAACTTAGACTTAAGCTTTGATCCGAATGCATCAAACATTTTTTCAGGAGATACCAGAGTCGTCTGCCTCATGAGTTCAATGCAAGAAATCTCTTCAATACACCTGAGGCAGGACCAAGTAACCCGCCCAGCGTGACCCGGGGCCCTGAAGCGCCCAGGATCGGAGCGGCGGCTCAACCCCATGTGTCAGATCCGGCTTGTGTCAATTTAACCCCGCCTCAGTGAGTCTCAACACCTCCGGGTCATTTCTCTAACCTGTTGGACAACACGATTGACGTGGCATCATGATTGGCGGCTCTCCCGGTGACAGCCTGACAGGCGAGAGTCTTGAGGTGGTCAAGGCTCGGAAAGCCGTGGAACTTCTTCAAACAGTGGTGGCTCAGCAAGCGGCTTACTCCTACAGCCACGATCGAATCCACTCAACGTCGTGACCGAGTTGAAGCTATAGCCGGCACATGGAGTCACCGGCGGTTTCAAGCAGTGAGCGGCATCGCAACCAGCCTCGTGGGCATGACCCACCACGGGCTAATAACCATGCTCAGTTGCTGGTAGATCAAGCGCAGGCTCGCCATGAGGCAGAGCTGGCGGCTCAGTTGGCTGCTCAGTAACCCTATTTACACCCGTTGACGTCCATGGGAGCTGGGGCGACTTCCAGGACAGTGGGTGTGCCATGCTTAGTACCGGCTCTACGCAATGAGCAGTTACCCAAAGACTTCAAGGGCCCTCGAAAGGTACCCAATTATACAGCGGATCAACCCCTGGAGGCTTGAATTGAGAGCTATGAGATGGCCATGGAGATGTTCGATGTCAATGACGCTGCATGCGCTAAGTATTTCACCATGATGCTGGATGGGCCGGCTCACACCTGGTTGAAGGGTTTGCCCCCTAACTCTGTCAGAATTTCAAGGCGCATTTTATTGAGAATTTCAAGGATACATGCAAGCAGCCCATGTCGATTCTTGATTTAGACACTTGTGTCCAGAGTGAGGGGGAATCAACCGCCCATTGGGTATGCCAGATCTCGGCCATTATCCACTCATGAGACAGCATCAATGTTGGCTCAGTTGTCCTGATTTTGGAGAAAAATTATCGTTGCCTTCCCCTCAAACAGAAGCTGGGGCAGATTAAGCCCCATTGCAATTACATGGGGGAGCTCATGGCGGATCTTGTCAAATATTCTGATTCTGATAGCACTAAGGACCCTGAGTCTGATGATGAAAACGCTGGCAAGGGGAAGAAGAATGGTAATGCAAAGGGACAGCATCACAATATGGCGGGTAAAGGTAATAATGGTAAGCACAAGTAAGCTAACAGCGGTTCAGATTTTGTGGCTAAAACCAATGCACAGAGTAATAATAGTAAGCGTAAGGGAAAGTCGTTAGCACCCCGGTATTGCGGCCAAAATTCAACATTGAGGCGATGATGAATCAACCTTGCCCAAAGCATGGTACTCAAGATAAGCCGGCCACTCATCTCTAGAAAGATTGCTTCATCATGAGGGAGTATAGAAATTCCGGTTTTTATAAGGTAACCAGGGCCCACACGGCGGGTCAGGATCCGGCTCCCACAGACCCGGCTTTGGAGGTGGCGGCTCAAACTCTGGATTTCTGGGTCAAGGCAATCAAGGCGGTTTTAACCAACAATCTAATCAAGGTAATCAGCAGAAGAAACAGTCTGGTTATTAGAGTCATCTGAAACAGCTGAATAGTGGTAAATATCATGTCTTTACCACGAGTTTATGCAAATGAGATCAGAAGATTCACAAGCGGGTGGTGAACGCGGTTGACCCAGTGGTTCCCCGATACTTCCGATGGTCAGAGCAGCCCATTGTATGGAGCCACAAAGATCACCTGCCCCGGGTTGATAATACGGGTCAGCTGGCTTTGGTGGTGGCACCTCAGGTTGGAGAATACAGGTTCACTAAAGTGCTCACGGATGGAGGCAGCTGAGGGAGTCCTGGATTAAGGGGTCCTCGGACAGCCGGACTATATGCAAAGGTCGGACTGTTGGGCTATGAAGATACAAGATAGAAGACTTCGTCCTATGTCCATATGGGACTCTCCTTCGCGTGGAAGGCAAGCTTGGCGATTCGGATGTGAAGATTCCTTTCTCTGTAACCGACTCTGTGTAACCCTAGCCCCCTCTGGTATCTATATAAACCGGAGGGTTTACTCTGTAGGACGAGAACAATCAAAATCATAGGCTAGCTTCTAGGGTCTAGCCTCTATGATCTCGTGGTAGATCAACTCTTGTAATACTCATATCATCAAGATCAATCAAGCAGGAAGTAGGGTATTACCTCCATCGAGAGGGCCCAAACCTGGGTAAACATTGTGTCCCCCACCTCCTGTTACCATTAGCCTTAGACGCACAGTTCGGGACCCCCTACCCGAGATCCGCCAGTTTTGACACCGACATTGGTGCTTTCATTGAGAGTTCCACTGTGTCATCACCGTAAGTCTTGATGGCTCTTTCAATCATCAACAACACAGTTTAGGGTGAAGTTTTTCTCCCTGGACAGATTTTCATATTCGGCGGCTTCGCACTGTGGGCCAACTCGCTTGGCCATCTGGAGCAGATCGACAGCTACGCCCCTGGCCATCAGGTCAGGTTTGGAAGCTTGAACTACACCGCCAACATTCCTGGAGATTTGATCTTTGACAGGTTCGAGCCCATGACAGCCGCGCCCTGCCGCCACGATGAACATGACCTAAATCTGTCATCAGACTATGTGCAAGAGATCGCGCATGTAACCGCACTGGCCCTAGATCCAAAGCAGAGCACGCCATCCGAGGACGGGGGGCTCAACCTCACCATGGAAGTCGCGGACTCAGCGGTGCTAGAGCCGAACACAGATCTGACCTCCAACGAGGCCTGTGTCATCGGAACCTCGGACTCGTCTCCTGCCACAGGCTCCGAACCGCGTGTATCCGCACCCATTCAATCTGACCAGGTGCCGATCTTAGAGTTCAGCTCCGCGGACATCTTCCAACACTCACCCATAGGCGACGTGTTAAACTCATTAAAGTCTCTCTCCTTGTCAGGAGATTCTTGGCCGAACTATGTCCGGCTTGAGTGGGAAGCGGACGACGAAGAAATTCGTTACCCACCCACCACCCACTTGATAGCCACTGTCGATGATTTGACCGACATGCTTGATTTCGACTCTGAAGACATCGACAGTATGGACGACGACGACGGAGAAGAACAGGAACCACCGCCCACAGGGCGCTGGACAACCACCTCTTCATATGACATATACATGGTCGATTCACCTAAGGAAGACAATGGCGATGACAGAAAGGACCCAATTGAGGATAAACTTCCTGAGAAGTAGTCTAAGCGCCGACGTCAGCAGTGCCGCTCTAAATCACGCCATGGTAAAAATAGTGATACCTGCACAAGAGAGAATGACACTCCGGACGATGCCGAAGACAACGAAGACCCTGCCAAGCCAAGTTTCGAACAGGCTGAACGGGAAGACGGGCGAGCCAGCTACTACGTCTTGAGCTTGTGTTGGTTTTCCTCGAACAGGAGAGGGTGATGCAGCAATAGTAGCGTAAGTATTTCCCTCGGTTTTTGAGAACCAAGGTATCAATCTAGTAGGAGGCTCCTCAAATGTCCCACGCACCTACACAAACAAACAAAGAACTCGCAGCCAACGCAATAAAGCGGTTGTCAATCCCTTCACGGCCACTTGCGAAAGTGAGATCTAATAAAGATAGTAAGATAAGATAAATATATTTTTGGTATTTTATAATATAGATGCAAAAAGTAAAGATGCAAATAAAAGTAGATTGAAAGCAAATATGATAAGAGATAGACCCGGGGGCCATAGGTTTCACTAGAGGCTTCTCTCAAGATAGCATAAGTATTACAGTGGGTGAACAAATTACTGTCGAGCAATTGATAGAAAAGCACATAGTTATGAGATTAGCTAGGCATGATCATGTATATAGGCATCACGTCCATAACAAGTAGACCGACTCCTGCCTGCATCTACTACTATTACTCCACACATCGACCGACTCCTACCTGCATCTAGAGTATTAAGTTCATAAGAACAGAGTAACGCATTGAGCAAGATGATATGATGTAGAGGGATATGATATAACCCCATCTTGTTATCCTCGATGGCAACAATACAATATGTGCCTTGCAACCCTTTCTATCACTAGGTAAGGACACCGCAAGCTTGAACCCAAAGCTAAGCACTTCTCCCATGGCAAGAAAGATCAATCTAGTAGGCCAAACCAAACTGATAATTCGAAGAGACATGCAAAGATAACTCAATCATACATAAAAGAATTCAGAGAAGATTCAAATATTATTCATAGATAAACTTGATCATAAACCCACAATTCATCGGATCTCGACAAACACACCGCAAAAAGAGTTTACA
>NW_025231663.1:8627-10974 GCF_018294505.1 Triticum aestivum | reverse complement strand
TGCGGTAACGATGCAGCGTGAATATTATTAAATACTTGGAGCGCGATAAAATCATGAGTTTTTTACACAACGTGGGCACATGTGCTATAGGACTGATGGTAATTTTTCATAATTTTTTGTGATGGAGAAGTATCTGAACACTTCCCTCTACGCGGATTGCTCTTCGCACGTCTACGACTGTGGCCGGCGGCCTCCGGGGGCTAGCATACCGTCAAATCTTGCGTAGGCGGCCTCTCACAAATCTGGAAGTGTTGAGGCGGTTGCAAACGCCCAGCACGCGTCTCCGAGGTGTGCCCCCCCCTCACGGACGCCGCCGCCGCCGGCACCTGGAGGGGGGAAACGGACGCGTCGGGTCTACACGGAGTGGATGTAGCTGTGGGTTTGGCCCGGATGTTGCTCCAAAGTGTTCCTCTGGGCCGACCTAACACAACCGGGTGGAGAGGTCCACTGGTCAAAGCCCGTCCGTGCAAAGTCAAAGGGCTAGATCCCGTGGTCAAACGCTACAGGGTTAGCCGGGACGGGGGCCCTGGGGGGTAGCAATGCCACCGGAGCGTCGTACCGGGCCCTCATACATGCGGGGTGGTGTTGTGGCATGTCCGAAGAGGCGGCACGCGTCTCCGGGTTGTGGCCCCCCTCACGGATGGCAATGAAACGGTAGTAGACGTTCTGTGGTAACGATGCAGCGTGAATATTATTAAATACTTGGAGCGCGATAAAATCATGAGTTTTTTACACAACGTGGGCACATGTGCTATAGGACTGATGGTAATTTTTCATAATTTTTTGTGATGGAGAAGTATCTGAACACTTCCCTCTACGCGGATTGCTCTTCGCACGTCTATGACTGTGGCCGGCGGCCTCCGGGGGCTAGCATACCGTCAAATCTTGCGTAGGCGGCCTCTCATAAATCTGGAAGTGTTGAGGCGGTTGCAAACGCCCAGCACGCGTCTCCGGGGTGTGCCCCCCCCCTCACGGACGTCGCCGCCGCCGGCACCTTGAGGGGGGAAACGGACGCGTCGGGTCTACACGGAGTGGATGTAGCTGTGGGTTTGGCCCGGATGTTGCTCCAAAGTGTACCTCTGGGCTGACCTAACACAACAGGGTGGAGAGGTCCACTGGTCAAAGCCCGTCCGTGCAAAGTCAAAGGGCTAGATCCCGTGGTCAAACGCTACAGGGTTAGCCGGGACGGGGGCCCTGGGGGTAGCAATGCCACCGGAGCGTCGTACCGGGCCCTCATACATGCGTGGTGGTGTTGTGGCATGTCTGAAGAGGCGGCACGCGTCTCCGGGTTGTGGCCCCCCTCACGGACGGCAATGAAACGGTAGTAGACGTTCTGCGGTAACGATGCAGCGTGAATATTATTAAATACTTGGAGCGCAATAAAATCATGAGTTTTTTACACAACGTGGGCACATGTGCTATAGGACTGATGGTAATTTTTCATAATTTTTTGTGATGGAGAAGTATCTGAACACTTCCCTCTACGCGGATTGCTCTTCGCACGTCTACGACTGTGGCCGGCGGCCTCCGGGGGCTAGCATACCGTCAAATCTTGCGTAGGCGGCCTCTCACAAATCTGGAAGTGTTGAGGCGGTTGCAAACTCCCAGCACGCGTCTCCGGGGTGTGCCCCCCCCCCTCACGGACGCCGCCGCCGCCGGCACCTGGAGGGGGGAAACGGACGCGTCGGGTCTACACGGAGTGGATGTAGCTGTGGGTTTGGCCCGAATGTTGCTCCAAAGTGTTCCTCTGGGCCGACCTAACACAACCGGGTGGAGAGGTCCACTGGTCAAAGCCCGTCCGTGCAAAGTCAAAGGGCTAGATCCCGTGGTCAAACGCTACAGGGTTAGCCGGGACGGGGGCCCTGGGGGGTAGCAATGCCACCGGAGTGTCGTACCGGGCCCTCATACATGCGGGGTGGTCTTGTGGCATGTCCGAAGAGGCGGCACGCGTCTCCGGGTTGTGGCCCCCCTCACGGACGGCAATGAAACGGTAGTAGACGTTCTGCGGTAACGATGCAACGTGAATATTATTAAATACTTGGAGCGCGATAAAATCATGAGTTTTTTACACAACGTGGGCACATGTGCTATAGGACTGATGGTAATTTTTCATAATTTTTTGTGATGGAGAAGTATCTGAACACTTCCCTCTACGCGGATTGCTCTTCGCACGTCTACGACTGTTGCCGGCGGCCTCCGGGGGCTAGCATACCGTCAAATCTTGCGTAGGCGGCCTCTCATAAATCTGGAAGTGTTGAGGCGGTTGCAAACGCCCAGCACGCGTCTCCGGGGTGTGCCCCCCCCTCACGGCCGCCGCCGCCGCCGGCACCTGGAGGGGGGAAACGGA
>NW_025231663.1:1540-5301 GCF_018294505.1 Triticum aestivum | reverse complement strand
TTTTTTACTGCTTGTTATATGATAGATGCATGTTGTATGGATGAATGGATGGATTGATGTATATTGGTTAGTTATAGCTTTGGTCAACTTAGTGATGTTGTCAAATGTTGTCAAATTTGAAGAACAAAATTGGCATATTTGAGATGTTGTCAAATAGCTATAGTTTCATTTTGTGATGTTGACAAAATTGGTATCTGATGAGTAGTTATTTTATCATGATGATCTTGCTAAAAAAATTGAAGAACAAAATTTGACACTTGATGAAAATTAGGATTTGAAGTATCATGATGATCTAAAACCTTGACTAGATGTCATTAGCAATATGATTTTTTTCATAGTTTGAAGTGTCAATGCTTTATGTGATGTGGTGCCGTCAAAATTTACAGGCTTTGTGGTATTCATCTCCCTGGAGCCTTCGTTGTCTGGGTTTGGTCTGTGATCCTGCCGCTGCTCGACTACTTCTTCTACAGCGGAGGGTGAGCTACGAATCCACCTTCACCTCCTAGCCTCTTTTAACTAGATTGAATTTTCACATCAAGTCGCGTAACCTAGGTCTCCCGTCCGAAAGGGTTGCATCGATAAATATGCATTCAATTGCATATTTATCACCGCAGCTCTTTCGGATTGTCCAGCGCTTTCCACGGACAGCCCGAGGATGTGTAGATTGGGTACGTTGTTCATGCTCTACCCCATTCCGAGACAGGATTTCGGCGGCGCCTCCCTGTTGTTCTCCGGATGCACATTCTCTCGGCATTTTGCCGAGACGTGTATTTGAAGAACAGCGGGGAGGTGCTGCCGAAATTTTGTCTCGGAATGGGGTAGAGCATGGACCGTACTCAATCTACACATTCTCGGGTGGGATTAGGACCCATCTTTACCTATTAGAGATGTAGGTGGATTACTCGTCAACCTTGTAAAAAATAAAATATTGATGTTGGTAATTAAAATGAATCCTTAATTTTGTTGTGTGGCTTCCAATAAAGGAGAAATGGCAGATAATCAGTGGATGTATAGTGGGTTTTTCCGTCGAAATCAAGTAACAACAGAGTGGGTCGAGAAAACTGATGTGTTTTTGAAAGAGATATTCCGTAGTCCAATGAGGATGGTGCCAGAATGCCCGTGTGCCAGATGTAAGAGACGTATCCGCAGAGATAAGAGTGAGATGACTAAGCACCTTCGCACGCATGGATTTATGCCCAACTTTAATATGCCGATAAACTTTGCCCAGCGGGACCGTGGTAGAGAGGATGTGATACGACAACGCATCACTGGTTATGAGGACGATGGGGTTAGAGACATGCTAGATGATGTCTTTGCTGCACAGCCGACACCTCCGTCACATTCAGCGAATGAACCGGAGGAGCCGGAGGAAACCGCAAAGGCCTTCCTGGAAATCTTGGCCTCGTCAAAGAAACCTCTCTATGAGGGTGCCAAGCTGTCTGTGCTGGATGCCATCTCGCAACTGATGGCAGTGAAGGCTGAGTACGGCTGTAGCCGAGGTTGCTTCGAAGCATTTCTGGGAGTATGGGCTAACAGCCTGCCCGAGGGCCATGAACTGCCGAAAACCATGTACGGTACGAAGAAAATCATGAAGGCGCTCTCCATGGACTATGAGAAAATACATGTTTGTCCAAAGAATTGCCTTTTGTTTAGACATGAGTATGCGGATGACAACTACTGTAGGAAGTGCGGTTCCTCTCGGTATATTGAGGTGGTCGATAAGCATGGTCAGAAGCGGCAGCTAAAAATCCCTGTGAAGGTTCTTCGGTATCTTGATTTTATAAAAAGACTGCAGCGCCTTTTCATCACCGAGGAGTCTGCCAAAATGATGAAGTGGCACAAGGAAGGGAAAAGGTACAATCCAAAAAAGATGGCCAAAAGTCAAGTGCAGAAGCAGCGACTTACCTTGAACAGGGAGCAGTTCATGATGGTAACTATTACTAACTTTTCATTGTTTCAAGCAGTCAACTCTATGTTTCATGCTCACATGTCATGCTTCCAAAATTTGCATAGGTTGTTCCTCGTTGGTGCTATGGAAGGCATGACGGATGGGCGAGTTTGGTGGATAGGTGGCTCGGCGCCGATGCAGAGTTTGCTGCCAAGAGCATCAAGGGCCGGGCTAACCGTGGAGCCGACGGGACACACGGCCAAGGAAACAGGAACCACTGGAGCTTCAAGGCCATGAAGGTATATCTATGTGCATGATGCATTTTTGTTCTTCTTTACCGTCATGTTCTTATGTATGGCTAACTTCTATTTGACGTTGTAGGAGGACAAGTTGAAGAGGCCGCTCTCAGACATGGAGTCGTGGAAGCTGGCCCGCGAGCGGAGTCGTCGCAAGGAGGGCGAGAGCCAGTACTACGGCAAGACCGAGGAGCACCTGGGGTCTTACATTCATCACTATCAGGAGTTGCATCCGGATGTTCCTGTTGCCGAGGTCGCCCAGTCTCAGATCGACGACACGGCGGTGGTGGCCATCCAGGGGAAGAAGAATGGCCGGTATCCGTGTTTCGACGGCTTGATCACTCCTTCGATCTCGTACACACAGCTTCGGGCTAGCAACCCGAGCCAGTTAGAGAGTACGGGGCGTTCACAGACTCCTTTAGCCCGCCAGCATGCTGTAAGTACTTCCTCTTTATCTTTTTCTATCTAGCATTCTCAGTTTATTTTCAACATTGCTCACTTAGAAACAATCTAAATTATGTAGGCATATAAGGAGTTTGTCGAGCATAGGAATCTCGAGGTGCGGGAGTACTTGAAACGAGTGAAGGCAAACGATGATTACAACCGTCAGATGATGACGGTTAGTTCTGCCCTCTTAAAACCAAGCTAAATTTTTGCACTTTCATTCCTTCTGATCTTCTAGTTTGCTTGTTTAACTAACATTCAGGCTATGTTGGCGGCTTGGAGTAACGGCACGGGTCCACCACAAATGGGACCCCCACCACCACCTGCGGGAGAACCCCCACACGTGCCCACGTTCGATGAATGGGTGGCACTAGGCAGTGATGGTCCGGTTAGTACATTTGCCTAACTACTGACAAACTAGTTCTCGTTCATTCAACACTATCATATCATATTTACTGTTAGAATCTTTTCTGAAACATGTAGGGGACCGGTGGGTCAACTCCTGCTCCGTCGACCCCAGTCACTCCGATCTGGCAGAGTGGTGGTGGTTTTGGTGGAGGTGGTGGTTTTGGCGGAGGTGGTGGTTTTGGTGGAGGTGGTGGTTTTGGCGGAGGTGGTGGTTTTGGCGGAGGTGGTCTTGCTTGATGATTCCGTGCATGTGGCCGTCGTGCCATGCCTTTCATATTCCTACTTTTATGATGTTTCATGTCTTGCACAACTTTTATGTTCATGAACTTGAGTCGGTGATGATCTTTAGATGATGTGATGAACTTGAGTATGTTTAGATGATGATGGTGAACTTGAGTATGTTTAGATGATGAACTGTCATATTTCTGCATAATTTCATATTGTTCTGTTTTGAAATGCTGTCAAATGAATTGGAAAAGAGAAAAAACAGGGAAAATAATAAAAAAAAAACTATGCCTACGGCAAAGCCGTCGGCATATATAAGCCCAGGAGTCACCAGGGCTCGCCATGTGGCGGATCTATGCCAACGGCTTTGCCGTAGGCATAGGTGAAAATCTATGCCGATGGCAAAGCCGTAGGCATACCTCTGCTGCCAGGAGTAACCAGAAGAAGACACGTGGCAGGGCTATGCCTACGGCAAAGCCGTCGGCATAGATTCATCTATG
>NW_025231663.1:0-1233 GCF_018294505.1 Triticum aestivum | reverse complement strand
TCATCTATGCCGATGGCTTTGCCGTAGGCATAGCCCTGCCACGTGGCCTTGCATGATTCGTCCCCGTTTTTGACGGTGCCGTCCGTTGCCGTCAGACGAAAAAGACTGCCGACGGCTATACTATGCCGACGGCTGACGCCAGGCCATCGGCATAGGCCCCTATGCTAACGGCTTTACTATGCCGACGGTCTGACAAGACTACGCTGACGGTATCTACGCCGACGGGTCTATGCCGACGGCAGCCGTAGGCATAGACCTATGCCGACGGCTTGGGGGCCTATGCCGACGGCCCTTGGCCGTAGGCATAGACCGCGAGTCCGGTAGTGACTGGTCAAGGATGACTAAATTGACCATTGCGTATATTGGTGTAGAAGAAGTCCATGTGATCTTATCCAAGAAGCCGGGCTCCATAAAGCACACTCGTTCGAGATTCTTAAAAGAAAGAAGCATAAGTTGGTGGCCTCGGGAGATACAAAAAATCAGTTCCCGAGTCAAATAATAAATAAATCTGTTCCCTTTGCACTTAGACTACAAGCTTTGTGGGCAAAGCAATTCACGGAACGCTGACCTTGTTTTCACGTAAACTAAGAAATTATTCGACAATATTTCTTATTCCGGGAAAACTGACGATCTAATCATTTTCAATCATGACAGTACAACGAACATAAGAAATAAATAAAAATATATCCAGATCCGTAGACCACCTAGCGACGACTACAAACACTGAACCGAGTCTAAGGCGCCGCCGTCATCGCCCTCCCTCTCCGGAGACAGGTAAAATTTGTTGTAGTAGACAATTGAAAAGTCTTCGTGTTAAGGCATCATAGGACCAGCGCACCAGAACTGCAACCGCCGCAGATTAAGATTAGCGTAGATCGGAAGGATCCAATCTGAAAACACACGAACGTAGACGAACGACGACCAGATCCACCAAGACAGATCCGCCGGAGACACACTTCAACACACCCATCGACAATGCCGGGATGGGGCTAGGCGGGGAAATTTTTTATTCCATCTTCAGGGTGCCACCACCGGCTCGCTTTCCTGAGCAGAACACAAACCCTAAGAAAACTCCAAGAAACAACTAAAAGCGCCCCCCTCCCCTCCCTCGCGCCGGCAAGGACCGGGATCCACCGCTCTCAAATGGCTCTAGGGCCATTGGAGATGGGGCGGCGCTGGCGGGAGGCGGAAAAACCCTAAGCCTTTTGTCTCATCTGGTGAACTACCGTGGTC
>NW_025231662.1:0-10975 GCF_018294505.1 Triticum aestivum | reverse complement strand
GATATCCATCATCTCATCGAAAGACGGGACACCTTTGCCTCTATCATTCCGCCCATGAACCTATGCATAGGGGTTGGCACATGTTTTTGTCTTGACTCTCCGGTAGAAACTTTGGGGCACTCTTTGAAGTACTTTGTGTTGGTTGAATAGATGAATCTGAGATTGTGTGATGCATATCGTATAATCATGCCCACTGATACTTGAGGCGACAATGGAGTATCTAGGTGACATTAGGGTTTTGGTTGATTTGTGTCTTAAGGTGTTATTCTAGTACGAACTCTTGAATAAATTGATCCGAAAGAATAACTTTGAGGTGGTTTCGTACCCTAGCATAATCTCTCCGTTTGTTCTCCGCTATTAGTGGCTTTGGAGTGACTCTTTGTTGCATGTTGAGGGATTTCTATATGATCTATCTATGTTATTATTGTTGAGAGAACTTGCACTAGTGAAAGTATGAACCTTAGGCCTTGTT
The DNA here is from genome assembly GCF_018294505.1 of Triticum aestivum. Lineage (NCBI taxonomy): Eukaryota > Viridiplantae > Streptophyta > Magnoliopsida > Poales > Poaceae > Triticum > Triticum aestivum. The sequence continues at coordinate 10,503 of NW_025231662.1, read as the reverse complement.
TCCTATCATTGCAATACCATTTACGCTCACGCTTATCATTAATTACCTTGCTTTTTTATATTTTCAGATTACGAAAACCTATATCTACCATCCATATTGCACTTATATCACCATCTCTTCGCCGAACTAGTGCACCTATGCAATTTACCATTGTATTGGGTGTGTTGGGGACACAAGAGACTCTTTGTTATTTGGTTGCAGGTTTGTTTGAGAAAGACCATCTTCATCCTACGCCTCCCACAGATTGATAAACCTTAGGTCATCCACTTGAGGGAAATTTGCTACTGTCCTACAAACATGTGCACTTGTAGGCCCAACAACATCTACAAGAAGAAGGTTGTGTAGTAGACATCAAGCTCTTTTCTGGCGCCGTTGCCGGGGAGGCTAGGTAAGCGGCACTCACACCCCGTCAACTAAACTCTTTTCTGCCGCCATTGCCGAGGAGGTGAGTGCTTGAAGGTATATCTTTAGATCTTGCAATCGATTTTTTTTATTTCTTGTTCTTATCACTAGTTTAGTTTATAAAATAAAACTACAAAAAAGTGGAGTTGAGTTTGTCTCATACGCTTTGTCTTTTTAATATCTTTCGTGAGTATGATGAAAAGGAAAATTGTGCTCAAGTGCTAGAAGAAGAATGCATTAAAATGTTTGGTACTAGATCTTTGTGTGATGATCATGATTGCAATGTTGTTAGTATGAATTCCTTGAATATCCATGATGCTAATGATATGCAAAGCCACAAGCTTGGGGAAGCTATGTTTGATGAAGATGATATTTTTTTGTCCCCTGAGTTTTGATGAGAATATTTATTATGATGAAAGCATGCCTCCTATTTATGATGATTATATTGATGAAAGTGGGTTTGGAAGAGTGTCAACTTTAGGAAGTAGTGATCCCACTATTTGGAGGATGTTGAATCTTATTGTGATGAATATGAAAGTGGATTTGGAAGAGTGTCAACTTTATTTAGTGATGATTCCACTATTTCGGAAGAGGTTCCAATTGATTATGAGAACAAAGTTGCTATCTATGATGATTATTGTGATGACTTGTATGCTATTAAGAATAATGAAAACCATGAAACTTGTCATCATGATTTTAGTTTTCAATTGTATTATGCCTCACATGATAATTATTTTTTTGAGTTTGCTCCCACTACTATTCATGAGAAGAAATTTGCTTATGTGGAGAGTAGTAAATTCTCTATGCTTGTAGATCATGAAAAGTATGCTTTAGGTGTTGGTTATATTGTTGAATTTATTCATGGTGCTACTGAAAATTATTATGAGGGAGGAATATATGCTTGTAGGAATTGCAATAATATCAAGTTTCCTCTCTATGTGCTTAAAATTTTGAAGCTATGCTTGTTTTACCTTCCTATGCTAGTTGATTATTGTTCCCATAAGTTGTTTTCTCACAAAATCCCTATGCATATGAAGTGGGTTAGGCTTAAATGTGCTAGTCATATGGTTCATGATGCTCCCGTTATGTTTCAATTCTTATCTTTTATGTGAGCATCATTGTCATCATCATGCCTAGCTAAAAGGCATTAAAGAAAATCGCTTGTTGGGAGACAACCCAATATTTACCCCTACTGTTTTTGTGTGTTCACATGATTATTCTACTGTAGTAATCATGCTTTATAGCTTTTGTTTCAATAAAGTGCCAAGTAAGACCTTTAGGATAACTTACGGTGATAGTTGTGCTGATCCTGCTGAGAATCAAAAACTTTTGCACCCAGTAAATTAGTTTTGTTAATTCACAGTAACGTGATTCTGATCTTATTCGTTTTGCTCTGGATTGGTAAACCAATTGCTTAGGACTTACTAATTTGGTAGGATTTTTGGAGCTCCATAAGTATACGTTTGATACAGATTACTACAGACTGTTTTGTTTTTGACAGATTCTGTTTTTTGTGTGTTGTTTGCTTATTTTGATGCATCTATGGCTAGTATTAAGTGGTATGAACCATAGAGAAGTTGGAATACAGTATATATTACACCAATATGAATTTAGAATGAGTTCATTACAGTACCTAAGTGGTGGTTTTATTTTCTTATACTAATGGAGCTTACGAGTTTTCTGTTGAGTTTTGTGTTGTGGAGTTTTCAAGTTTTGGGTAAAGATTCGATGGACTATGGAATAAAGAGTGGAAAGTGCCTAAGATTGGGGATGACCAATGCACCCCAAGGTAACATTCAAGGACAACCAAGAGCCTAAGCTTGGGGATGCCCCGGATGGCATCCCCTCTTTCGTCCTCGTTCATCGGTAACTTTACTTGGAGCTATATTTTTATTCACCACATGATATGTGTTTTGCTTGGAGTGTCATTTTCTTTTGTTATTATTTGCTTGCTGTTATTTAGAATAATGTTTTGCATCTTTATTTTCAACAAAAATGTCAAGGATAGCCTTTGCCATGCTTATTTTGCTAGTATATATGTTGGTGTTTGAAAACAGAAATTTACCGCTGTTGCAAAAATTCCCTAGAAAAGTCAGAGCACGATATAATGTTGAAACTTTTTGCATATTGAGCTCTGATAAATCTTCTGCAGCGTAATATTTTTATCATAATTTTTGGAGTTAGGGGAGTATGATGAATCTTGCATTCTTTACAGACTATACTGTTTTGGCAGATTGTTGTTATGGTTGCATTGTTTGCATACGTTTGCTTGTTCAGTGATTCTACTTGAGGATAGGAGTATTAAATATGCAGAGGCATTTAGTATGCAATGTTGAATAATAATTTTAGTGGTTTGTTACAGTAGAAAATGATAAGGTTTTGCATTGGTTTATACTAACCTATCTCACGAGTTCTTGTTGAGTTTGTTGTGGATGAAGCTTTTGAGAAATAGAGAAACCATGATATGAGAGGAATTAAGGAGACACAAAAGTTCAAGCTTGGGGATTCCCAAGGCACCCCAAGATAATATTTCAAGAAGTCTCAAGCATCTAAGCTTGGGGATGCCCCGGTAGGCGTCCCACCTTTCTTCTTCAACAACTATCGGTTAGTATCGGTTGAGCCTAAGTTTTTGCTTCTTCACATGAGTTGTGCTATCCTTGCAATGTCATTTTATTTTGTTTTGATTGCTGTTTGAATACAATACCAAGATCTGAAATCCTTAAATGAGAGAGAGTCTTCATATAATTACATAATTATTTAGCTACTCATTGATCTTCACTTATATCTTTTTGGAGTAGTTTGTCATTTACTCGTGTGCTTCACTTATATCCTATGAGTTAATGGTTGAATGAGTTGATTGTCATAAATCTGAAATCATATATGTTTCATTTGCTTATCCCATGGGGAGTAATGACTTCACGTGTAAGAAGTAGAGGTTGTAAATTTATTGAAGGTTAGCAAGCATCGTATTGGTCATTTGAACAATTCGTGAAAGAATATTGAAGGAAGAGAGATTTCACATATAAATACACTATCCTAGACATATTTTATAATTGGGAGCACTCGTTAAGTATGACTTGCTAAAGAGTTGATGTTGGACAAGGAAGATAACATAATGGGTTATGTTTTCACACATCTCAGTTAAAGTATATTGTCATGGATCATTCAAACATGTTGAGCTTGCCTTTCCCCCTCATGCTAGCCAAAATTCCTTGCACCAAGTAGAGATACTACTTGTGCTTCCAAATATCCTTAAACCCAGTTTTGCCATGAGAGTCCACTATACCTACCTATGGATTGAGTAAGATCCTTCAAGTAAGTTGTCATCGGTGCAAGCAATAAAAATTGCTCTCTAAATATGTATGATCTTTTGGTGTGAAGAAAATAGCTTTATAAGATCTTGTTATCGAAGCAATAAAAGCAACTGACTGCATAATAAAGGTCCATATACAAGTGGCAATATAAAGTGATGTTCATTCGCATTAAGATTTTGTGCATCCAACCCTAAAAGCGCATGACAACCTCTGCTTCTCTCTGCAAAGGGCCTATCTTTTACTTTATGTCTTTTACTTTTATGCAAGAGTCAAGGTGATCTTCACCTTTCCCTTTTTCATTTTATCCTTTGGCAAGCACCTCGTGTTGGAAAGATCCTGATATATATATCCAATTGGATGTAAGTTAGCATGAACTATTATTGTTGACATCACCCAAAGGTGAATACGTTGGGAGACAACACTATAAGCCCCTATCTTTCTCAGTGTCCGATTGAAACTCCATAACCATCAGTATTGCGTGAGTGTTAGCAATTGTAGAAGACTATATGATAGTTGAGTATGTGGAGTTTGCTATTCCTGATAATAATATGAATTGTAGTTGTTTGATGACTAAGAATGAAGTTTGCTAGTTTTCAAGAAAGTTTATGGTCTATGCTTTGACATGTGAATTGCTTGTTACTTTATCGTGAGAAGTTTTATGAGATGAACTACTGTTATGACATATTATCATGCTAGAAAAGGTGATTGAAATTATCATTGATCAAACTTGTGCACCTTCTAGCATTCATACTTCATAAATTCTTTCTTTATCATTTACCTACTCGAGGACGAGCAGGAATTAAGCTTAGGGATGCTGATACGTCTCCAACGTATCTATAATTTATGAAGCATTCATGCTATTTTATTATATGTTTTGAATGATTACGGGCTTTATTATACAAATTTATATTACTTTTGGGACTAACCTATTAACCGGAGGCCCAGCCCATATTGTTGTTTTATTGCCTGTTTCAGTATTTCGAAGAAAAGGAATATCAAACGGAGTCCAAACGGAATGAAACCTTCGGCAGCGTGATTTTTGGAACGAATGTGACCCAAGAAACTTGGAGTGCAAGCCAGGGGAGCATCGAGGAAGCCACGAGATAGGGGGGCACACCCACTCCCCCTGGGCGCACCCTACCCTCTCATGGGCCCCTCGAGGCTCCCCCGACCGACTTCTTACGCCTATATAAGCCTACGTACCCTAAAACATTGATAACGAAGATAGATCGGGAGTTCCACCGCCGCAAGCCTCTGTAGCCACCAAAAACCTCTTGGGAGTCCGTTCCGGCACCCTGCCGGAGGGGGAACCCATCACCGGTGGCCATCTTCATCATCTCGGCACTATCCATGACGAGGAGGGAGTAGTTCACCCTCGGGGCTGAGGGTATGTACCAGTAGCTATGTGTTTGATCTCTCTCTCTTTCTCTCTTGTGTTCTCTCTATGGCACGATTTTGATGTATCGTGAGCTTTGCTATTATAGTTGGATCTTATGATGTTTCTCCCCCCCCCTCTACTCTCTTGTGATGAATTGAGTTTTCCTCTTGAAGTTATCTTATCGGATTGAGTCTTTAAGGATTTGAGAACACTTGATGTATGTCTTCATGTGTTTATCTGTGGTGACAATGGGATATCACGTGCCACTTGATGTATGTTTTGGTGATCAACTTGCGGGTTCCGCCCATGAAACTGTGCATAGGGATTGGCACATATTTTCGTCTTGACTCTCCGGTAGAAACTTTGGGCACTCTTTGAAGTACTTTGTGTTGGTTGAATAGATGAATCTGAGATTGTGTGATGCATATCGTATAATCATGCCCACAGATAGTTGAGGTGACAATGGAGTATCTAGGTGACATTAGGGTTTTGGTTGATTTGTGTCTTAAGGTGTTATTCTAGTACGAACTCTTGAATAGATTGATCCGAAAGAATAACTTTGAGGTGGTTTCGTACCCTACCATAATCTCTTCGTTTGTTCTCCGCTATTCGTGGCTTTGGAGTGACTCTTTGTTGCATGTTGAGGGATTGTTATATGATCTATCTATGTTATTATTGTTGAGAGAACTTGCACTAGTGAAAGTATGAACCTTAGGCCTTGTTTCCTATCATTGCAATACCGTTTATGCTCACGTTTATCATTAGTTACCTTGCTGTTTTTATATTTTCAGATTACAAAAACCTATATCTACCATCCATATTGCACTTGTATCACCATCTCTTTGCCGAACTAGTGCACCTATACAATTTACCATTGTATTGGGTGTGTTGGGGACACAAGAGACTCTTTGTTATTTGGTTGCAGGGTTGTTTGAGATAGACCATCTTCCTCCTATGCCTCCCACGGATTGATAAACCTTAGGTCATCCACTTGAGGGGAATTTTCTACTGTCCTACAAACCTGTGCACTTGCAGGCCCAACAACGTCTACAAGAAGAAGGTTGTGTAGTAGACATCGGGGTCACATATTGGGCATGACAAAAGGTGTATATCCGATAGAACGATTGGGTGTGGTCCGCAGCCCCCAGAGTACGGAGTCGAGCTCCTCGACCCAGTGCTTGTCTGATTCTTTCAAAGACCGCACTAACCTGGGTTTAATGCCGCTCATAATAAGATCATTGGCTCGTTCGACTTGACCGTTGGTTTGTGGGTGATAGACAAAGGCGTAGTCGAGCTTGATGCCCAGATTAGCGCACGAGGCTTTCACCTCATCGGCTATGAAATTGGAGCCGTTGTCAGTGATGATGCTGTGTGGAACTCCATAGCGGTGTACAACACCGGATATAAGGTCTATCACTGTTCTGGCTTCGGCCGTTTTAACTGGTTTGGCCTCTATCCACTTAGTGAATTTATCCGCCATGACCAACAAATATTTTTTCTTATGGCTTCCTCCTTTAAGAGGTCCGACCATATCAAGCCCCCAGACTGCAAAAGGCCAAGTGATGGGGATTGTTTGTAGAGCGATGGGTGGCATATGACTTTGGTTGGCGAAAAGCTAGCATTCGAAGAATGTTGGACAAGGTCTTGTGCGTCTGCTCGGGCCGTCGGCCAATAGAAAACTGTACGGAAGGCCTTGCTTACGAGGGCCCAAGCCGCGGCGGGGTGACCACCGAGACCGGCATGAATTTCAGCCAAGAGTTGCCACCATTCTTACGCAGAGATACATCTTTGGAGTACTCCGGTAGCGCTTTTCTTGTAGATTTCTCCCTCATGAAATTTGTATGCTTTAGAGCGCTGCACAATGCAGCGCGCCTCATTTTGATCCGCAGGGAGTTATCGCCTATTAAGGTAGGCCAAGAAGGGTTCGGTCCATGGGGCAACAACTTCCATGATGAGATGGGCCGATGGTGTAATTTTGGTGGAAGTGCCCCCGATGATGTCAGTGTGTTTGGAATTTGGGGTTGTAATCGGATTCGGATTGGTGTTGCCGCTCTCCCCTGCCACACCACGGATGGCTTGAAAAGCCTTTCCAAAAAGATGTTAGGTGGAACGTGGTCGTGCTTGGCGCCGATGCGAGCAAGGACATCCGCTGCTTGGTTACTTTCTCGAGCAACATGGTGAAACTCGAGCCCCTCTACCCGAGCCGACATTTTGAGGACGACATTACGGTAAGCCACCATCTTCGGATCTTTGGCATCGAAATCTCCATTTATTTGAGATATTGTGAGGTTTGAATCTCCACATACTTCCAGGCGTTGTATGCCCATGGAGACGGCCATCCGAAGACCGTGTAGTAAGGCCTCGTATTCGGCTGCATTGTTGGAGTCAGTGAATAATATTTGGAGGACATACTGAGATGTATCTCCAGTAGGGGATGTTAGGACCTTCCCCTAGGCCCGCCAGCATTTTGGAGCCGTCAAAGTGCATGACCCAGTTGGCATATGTGTCGTACTCTTAAGGGAGTTCAGCCTCTGTCCATTCGGTGACAAAGTCGGACAATACTTGAGATTTAATGGCCCAATACGGTTTGTATGTTATGTCGAGTGGGAGGAGCTCAATGGCCCACTTGGCAATCCGACCGATGGCGACGTGGTTGTTGATTATGTCATTGAGTGGTACCTCATAGGCCACTGTTATTGAGCACTCTTGAAGTAGTGTCGTAGCTTCCGATATGCCATGAGGACCGCGTATGCTATTTTTTGGTAATGAGGGTACCGGGATTTGCATGGTGTGAGGACAGTGGATACGTAGTATACCGGCATTCTGAAGTGGGAATTTGTGTCCGTCCTCCTCCCGTTCGACGACGAGCACCGCACTTACGACTTGGTGTGTGGCCGATATGTATAATAACATAGGTTCGTCGACGTTTGGCGCGGCCAGGATTGGGTTTTGCTTGCTATAAGATCCTTTATTTCTTCCAATCCGGCCATTGCCGTGTCCGTCCACTTGAAGTGATTGGTGCGTCGGAGAAGGCGATAGAGTGGCAATGCCTTTTCTCCTAGTCTGGAGATAAAGTGGCTTAAAGCTGCCACACACCCAGATAGTTTTTGGACTTGTTTGAGGTCTGTTGGCGTAGCCAACTGTGACAAAGCTTGGATTTTAGCTGGGTTTGCCTCAATCCTCTATTGGAAACGATGAAGCCCAGGAGTTTTCCAGCGGGAACGTTGAAAACACACTTTTCCGGATTGAGCTTGATGTCATATGTTCGGAGGTTGTCGAATGTGAGACGCAGATCGTCTATTAAGGACTCGATGTGCCTAGTTTTGATGACTACGTCATTCGTGTATGCTTCAACTATCTTGCCTATTTGTTTCTCCAGGCATGTTTGAATCATGCGTTGGTAGGTGGCGCCGGCATTTTTGAGCCCGAAATGCATAGTGTTGCAGCAGAAAGGCCCGTATGGGTGATAAATGTCGTTGCGGCTTGATCGAACTCCTTCATCTTGATTTGATGGTATCCGGAGTATGCGTCGAGGAAACACAATGAGTCGTGTCCTGTGGTAGCATTGATAATCTGATCGATGCGGGGGAGGGGGAAGGGATCCTTAGGGCAGACCTTGTTGAGGTCTTTGAAATCGACACATAGGTGCCAGGATTTGTCCTTCTTTGGTACCATCACCAGGTTTCCTAGCCAGTCAGGGTGTTTTATCTCTCGTATGAATCCGGCCTCAAGTAACTTGGCTAGCTCCTCCCCCATGGCTTGTCGTTTGGGTTCGGAAAAGCGCCGCAATGTTTGCTTGACCGGCTTATATCCCTTCAGTATGTTTAGGTTGTGTTTGGCCAGCCTGCGTGGGATCCCTGGCATATCAGAAGGGTGCTAGGTGAATATGTCCCAGTTTTCGCGTAGGAACGCCCGCAGTGCGGCGTCGACCGTGGGGTCTAGCTGTGCCCTGATGGATGCTGTCTTCGTGGAGTCCATTGGGTGGACTTGGAATTTGAGTATTTTGTCTACTGGTTTAAAGGAGGTGGATTTGGGTCGCTTTTCGAGGATCACGTCATCCCTATCCACCGTGGAGCGCAATGCAGTTAATTCCCCGGCCGTGAGGGCTTCAGACAATGCCTCGAGGTCCAGGGCTGCGGTTTTGTTTTCGGTGCGGAGTGCTATGTCCGGGTCGCTGGCAAGAGTGATGATACCATTGGGCCCGGGCATCTTGAGCTTCATGTACTCGTAACGGGGTATGGCTTGGAAGCTTGCAAATGCATCTCGCCCTAATAAGGTGTGATATCCACTGTTGAAAGGGGCCATTTGAAAGGTTGTCTCTTCGGACCGATAATTCTCCGGCGTGCCGAATACCACATCAAGTGTGATTTTTCCCACACATCTTGCCTCCCGACTGGGAATGATTCCTCGGAAGGTCGTGCTACTTTGCTCGATGTGGCTCCTATCTATTTCCATTTGGTTGAGAGTTTCCTCGTAAATGAGGTTTAGTCCGCTGCCGCCATCCATGAGCACTTTGGTAAGTCGAAAGCCGTCCATGATCGGACTAGGGACCAATGCGGCTGGTGTAGGCTATTCTGAATTTTGGTTCGTCACTAGCATTGAAGGCTATGTCCGTGTCGTTCCAAGGGTTTATTGCTGCAACTTGGCAGACGTCAGCGAGGCCGCGGAGTGCCCTTTTGCACCTATTGTTTGAGGCGAAAGTCTCGAAGACTGTCAATACGGTAGGGTCGTTGGGATGTTGCTCTGCGGTATTTTTGATGTGGATATCCTCGTTGCTCTTGGCCACTTGCCGGAGTATCCAACATGCTCTAAGATTGTGGGTTGGTATGGTATCCGGTGTTGTGTGTATTTTGCATGGGCTATCGAGCCAGCCCTCCAGAACGGTTCCGCGCCCCGTAATGGGCTTAGATTTTTTTTGTATTGGATCGACTGACCAACAAGTGTGCATCCTTTTTGTCCGGCGAGGGGTTGAGTGGAAACCGGTGGCTCCCAAGAGGCTAACTTAGTTTTCCAGGCGCTTTCCATTGCGCAGTACTTCTGTACTATGGTTGCCAAGTCATCGAAGCGTGATACGTGACAGCGGTTTATTGCATTGAGGATTCCCTCGTCCGTGCAATTTTTGCGGAATAATGAAATTGCATCTTCATCGCGCAGTCTTTGATCTTGCCTTTGACAAGGAGGAATCTAGCCCAAAAGTGATGGACTGTTGCTTGGGACTGTTGTTTGATGTGGATAAGATCGCATGTATCTGGGTGGGTGGGTGGCTTTAGGTCCGAACCCTGACACAATCTGGGATCCGGAGTTTTAGAAACTTCCGAGCTTAACAGTTCGGGCTCCGGGATATCAACCAATTTTTCGGGCCCATAGTCCGACTCTAGGTTCGGAGTACGGGGCATGTCTTCCCGCGGG
>NW_025231661.1:0-10975 GCF_018294505.1 Triticum aestivum | reverse complement strand
GATATCCATCATCTCATCGAAAGACGGGACACCTTTGCCTCTATCATTCCGCCCATGAACCTATGCATAGGGGTTGGCACATGTTTTTGTCTTGACTCTCCGGTAGAAACTTTGGGGCACTCTTTGAAGTACTTTGTGTTGGTTGAATAGATGAATCTGAGATTGTGTGATGCATATCGTATAATCATGCCCACTGATACTTGAGGCGACAATGGAGTATCTAGGTGACATTAGGGTTTTGGTTGATTTGTGTCTTAAGGTGTTATTCTAGTACGAACTCTTGAATAAATTGATCCGAAAGAATAACTTTGAGGTGGTTTCGTACCCTAGCATAATCTCTCCGTTTGTTCTCCGCTATTAGTGGCTTTGGAGTGACTCTTTGTTGCATGTTGAGGGATTTCTATATGATCTATCTATGTTATTATTGTTGAGAGAACTTGCACTAGTGAAAGTATGAACCTTAGGCCTTGTTTCCTATCATTGCAATACCATTTACGCTCACGCTTATCATTAATTACCTTGCTTTTTTATATTTTCAGATTACGAAAACCTATATCTACCATCCATATTGCACTTATATCACCATCTCTTCGCCGAACTAGTGCACCTATGCAATTTACCATTGTATTGGGTGTGTTGGGGACACAAGAGACTCTTTGTTATTTGGTTGCAGGTTTGTTTGAGAAAGACCATCTTCATCCTACGCCTCCCACAGATTGATAAACCTTAGGTCATCCACTTGAGGGAAATTTGCTACTGTCCTACAAACATGTGCACTTGTAGGCCCAACAACATCTACAAGAAGAAGGTTGTGTAGTAGACATCAAGCTCTTTTCTGGCGCCGTTGCCGGGGAGGCTAGGTAAGCGGCACTCACACCCCGTCAACTAAACTCTTTTCTGCCGCCATTGCCGAGGAGGTGAGTGCTTGAAGGTATATCTTTAGATCTTGCAATCGATTTTTTTTATTTCTTGTTCTTATCACTAGTTTAGTTTATAAAATAAAACTACAAAAAAGTGGAGTTGAGTTTGTCTCATACGCTTTGTCTTTTTAATATCTTTCGTGAGTATGATGAAAAGGAAAATTGTGCTCAAGTGCTAGAAGAAGAATGCATTAAAATGTTTGGTACTAGATCTTTGTGTGATGATCATGATTGCAATGTTGTTAGTATGAATTCCTTGAATATCCATGATGCTAATGATATGCAAAGCCACAAGCTTGGGGAAGCTATGTTTGATGAAGATGATATTTTTTTGTCCCCTGAGTTTTGATGAGAATATTTATTATGATGAAAGCATGCCTCCTATTTATGATGATTATATTGATGAAAGTGGGTTTGGAAGAGTGTCAACTTTAGGAAGTAGTGATCCCACTATTTGGAGGATGTTGAATCTTATTGTGATGAATATGAAAGTGGATTTGGAAGAGTGTCAACTTTATTTAGTGATGATTCCACTATTTCGGAAGAGGTTCCAATTGATTATGAGAACAAAGTTGCTATCTATGATGATTATTGTGATGACTTGTATGCTATTAAGAATAATGAAAACCATGAAACTTGTCATCATGATTTTAGTTTTCAATTGTATTATGCCTCACATGATAATTATTTTTTTGAGTTTGCTCCCACTACTATTCATGAGAAGAAATTTGCTTATGTGGAGAGTAGTAAATTCTCTATGCTTGTAGATCATGAAAAGTATGCTTTAGGTGTTGGTTATATTGTTGAATTTATTCATGGTGCTACTGAAAATTATTATGAGGGAGGAATATATGCTTGTAGGAATTGCAATAATATCAAGTTTCCTCTCTATGTGCTTAAAATTTTGAAGCTATGCTTGTTTTACCTTCCTATGCTAGTTGATTATTGTTCCCATAAGTTGTTTTCTCACAAAATCCCTATGCATATGAAGTGGGTTAGGCTTAAATGTGCTAGTCATATGGTTCATGATGCTCCCGTTATGTTTCAATTCTTATCTTTTATGTGAGCATCATTGTCATCATCATGCCTAGCTAAAAGGCATTAAAGAAAATCGCTTGTTGGGAGACAACCCAATATTTACCCCTACTGTTTTTGTGTGTTCACATGATTATTCTACTGTAGTAATCATGCTTTATAGCTTTTGTTTCAATAAAGTGCCAAGTAAGACCTTTAGGATAACTTACGGTGATAGTTGTGCTGATCCTGCTGAGAATCAAAAACTTTTGCACCCAGTAAATTAGTTTTGTTAATTCACAGTAACGTGATTCTGATCTTATTCGTTTTGCTCTGGATTGGTAAACCAATTGCTTAGGACTTACTAATTTGGTAGGATTTTTGGAGCTCCATAAGTATACGTTTGATACAGATTACTACAGACTGTTTTGTTTTTGACAGATTCTGTTTTTTGTGTGTTGTTTGCTTATTTTGATGCATCTATGGCTAGTATTAAGTGGTATGAACCATAGAGAAGTTGGAATACAGTATATATTACACCAATATGAATTTAGAATGAGTTCATTACAGTACCTAAGTGGTGGTTTTATTTTCTTATACTAATGGAGCTTACGAGTTTTCTGTTGAGTTTTGTGTTGTGGAGTTTTCAAGTTTTGGGTAAAGATTCGATGGACTATGGAATAAAGAGTGGAAAGTGCCTAAGATTGGGGATGACCAATGCACCCCAAGGTAACATTCAAGGACAACCAAGAGCCTAAGCTTGGGGATGCCCCGGATGGCATCCCCTCTTTCGTCCTCGTTCATCGGTAACTTTACTTGGAGCTATATTTTTATTCACCACATGATATGTGTTTTGCTTGGAGTGTCATTTTCTTTTGTTATTATTTGCTTGCTGTTATTTAGAATAATGTTTTGCATCTTTATTTTCAACAAAAATGTCAAGGATAGCCTTTGCCATGCTTATTTTGCTAGTATATATGTTGGTGTTTGAAAACAGAAATTTACCGCTGTTGCAAAAATTCCCTAGAAAAGTCAGAGCACGATATAATGTTGAAACTTTTTGCATATTGAGCTCTGATAAATCTTCTGCAGCGTAATATTTTTATCATAATTTTTGGAGTTAGGGGAGTATGATGAATCTTGCATTCTTTACAGACTATACTGTTTTGGCAGATTGTTGTTATGGTTGCATTGTTTGCATACGTTTGCTTGTTCAGTGATTCTACTTGAGGATAGGAGTATTAAATATGCAGAGGCATTTAGTATGCAATGTTGAATAATAATTTTAGTGGTTTGTTACAGTAGAAAATGATAAGGTTTTGCATTGGTTTATACTAACCTATCTCACGAGTTCTTGTTGAGTTTGTTGTGGATGAAGCTTTTGAGAAATAGAGAAACCATGATATGAGAGGAATTAAGGAGACACAAAAGTTCAAGCTTGGGGATTCCCAAGGCACCCCAAGATAATATTTCAAGAAGTCTCAAGCATCTAAGCTTGGGGATGCCCCGGTAGGCGTCCCACCTTTCTTCTTCAACAACTATCGGTTAGTATCGGTTGAGCCTAAGTTTTTGCTTCTTCACATGAGTTGTGCTATCCTTGCAATGTCATTTTATTTTGTTTTGATTGCTGTTTGAATACAATACCAAGATCTGAAATCCTTAAATGAGAGAGAGTCTTCATATAATTACATAATTATTTAGCTACTCATTGATCTTCACTTATATCTTTTTGGAGTAGTTTGTCATTTACTCGTGTGCTTCACTTATATCCTATGAGTTAATGGTTGAATGAGTTGATTGTCATAAATCTGAAATCATATATGTTTCATTTGCTTATCCCATGGGGAGTAATGACTTCACGTGTAAGAAGTAGAGGTTGTAAATTTATTGAAGGTTAGCAAGCATCGTATTGGTCATTTGAACAATTCGTGAAAGAATATTGAAGGAAGAGAGATTTCACATATAAATACACTATCCTAGACATATTTTATAATTGGGAGCACTCGTTAAGTATGACTTGCTAAAGAGTTGATGTTGGACAAGGAAGATAACATAATGGGTTATGTTTTCACACATCTCAGTTAAAGTATATTGTCATGGATCATTCAAACATGTTGAGCTTGCCTTTCCCCCTCATGCTAGCCAAAATTCCTTGCACCAAGTAGAGATACTACTTGTGCTTCCAAATATCCTTAAACCCAGTTTTGCCATGAGAGTCCACTATACCTACCTATGGATTGAGTAAGATCCTTCAAGTAAGTTGTCATCGGTGCAAGCAATAAAAATTGCTCTCTAAATATGTATGATCTTTTGGTGTGAAGAAAATAGCTTTATAAGATCTTGTTATCGAAGCAATAAAAGCAACTGACTGCATAATAAAGGTCCATATACAAGTGGCAATATAAAGTGATGTTCATTCGCATTAAGATTTTGTGCATCCAACCCTAAAAGCGCATGACAACCTCTGCTTCTCTCTGCAAAGGGCCTATCTTTTACTTTATGTCTTTTACTTTTATGCAAGAGTCAAGGTGATCTTCACCTTTCCCTTTTTCATTTTATCCTTTGGCAAGCACCTCGTGTTGGAAAGATCCTGATATATATATCCAATTGGATGTAAGTTAGCATGAACTATTATTGTTGACATCACCCAAAGGTGAATACGTTGGGAGACAACACTATAAGCCCCTATCTTTCTCAGTGTCCGATTGAAACTCCATAACCATCAGTATTGCGTGAGTGTTAGCAATTGTAGAAGACTATATGATAGTTGAGTATGTGGAGTTTGCTATTCCTGATAATAATATGAATTGTAGTTGTTTGATGACTAAGAATGAAGTTTGCTAGTTTTCAAGAAAGTTTATGGTCTATGCTTTGACATGTGAATTGCTTGTTACTTTATCGTGAGAAGTTTTATGAGATGAACTACTGTTATGACATATTATCATGCTAGAAAAGGTGATTGAAATTATCATTGATCAAACTTGTGCACCTTCTAGCATTCATACTTCATAAATTCTTTCTTTATCATTTACCTACTCGAGGACGAGCAGGAATTAAGCTTAGGGATGCTGATACGTCTCCAACGTATCTATAATTTATGAAGCATTCATGCTATTTTATTATATGTTTTGAATGATTACGGGCTTTATTATACAAATTTATATTACTTTTGGGACTAACCTATTAACCGGAGGCCCAGCCCATATTGTTGTTTTATTGCCTGTTTCAGTATTTCGAAGAAAAGGAATATCAAACGGAGTCCAAACGGAATGAAACCTTCGGCAGCGTGATTTTTGGAACGAATGTGACCCAAGAAACTTGGAGTGCAAGCCAGGGGAGCATCGAGGAAGCCACGAGATAGGGGGGCACACCCACTCCCCCTGGGCGCACCCTACCCTCTCATGGGCCCCTCGAGGCTCCCCCGACCGACTTCTTACGCCTATATAAGCCTACGTACCCTAAAACATTGATAACGAAGATAGATCGGGAGTTCCACCGCCGCAAGCCTCTGTAGCCACCAAAAACCTCTTGGGAGTCCGTTCCGGCACCCTGCCGGAGGGGGAACCCATCACCGGTGGCCATCTTCATCATCTCGGCACTATCCATGACGAGGAGGGAGTAGTTCACCCTCGGGGCTGAGGGTATGTACCAGTAGCTATGTGTTTGATCTCTCTCTCTTTCTCTCTTGTGTTCTCTCTATGGCACGATTTTGATGTATCGTGAGCTTTGCTATTATAGTTGGATCTTATGATGTTTCTCCCCCCCCCTCTACTCTCTTGTGATGAATTGAGTTTTCCTCTTGAAGTTATCTTATCGGATTGAGTCTTTAAGGATTTGAGAACACTTGATGTATGTCTTCATGTGTTTATCTGTGGTGACAATGGGATATCACGTGCCACTTGATGTATGTTTTGGTGATCAACTTGCGGGTTCCGCCCATGAAACTGTGCATAGGGATTGGCACATATTTTCGTCTTGACTCTCCGGTAGAAACTTTGGGCACTCTTTGAAGTACTTTGTGTTGGTTGAATAGATGAATCTGAGATTGTGTGATGCATATCGTATAATCATGCCCACAGATAGTTGAGGTGACAATGGAGTATCTAGGTGACATTAGGGTTTTGGTTGATTTGTGTCTTAAGGTGTTATTCTAGTACGAACTCTTGAATAGATTGATCCGAAAGAATAACTTTGAGGTGGTTTCGTACCCTACCATAATCTCTTCGTTTGTTCTCCGCTATTCGTGGCTTTGGAGTGACTCTTTGTTGCATGTTGAGGGATTGTTATATGATCTATCTATGTTATTATTGTTGAGAGAACTTGCACTAGTGAAAGTATGAACCTTAGGCCTTGTTTCCTATCATTGCAATACCGTTTATGCTCACGTTTATCATTAGTTACCTTGCTGTTTTTATATTTTCAGATTACAAAAACCTATATCTACCATCCATATTGCACTTGTATCACCATCTCTTTGCCGAACTAGTGCACCTATACAATTTACCATTGTATTGGGTGTGTTGGGGACACAAGAGACTCTTTGTTATTTGGTTGCAGGGTTGTTTGAGACAGACCATCTTCCTCCTATGCCTCCCACGGATTGATAAACCTTAGGTCATCCACTTGAGGGGAATTTTCTACTGTCCTACAAACCTGTGCACTTGCAGGCCCAACAACGTCTACAAGAAGAAGGTTGTGTAGTAGACATCGGGGTCACATATTGGGCATGACAAAAGGTGTATATCCGATAGAACGATTGGGTGTGGTCCGCAGCCCCCAGAGTACGGAGTCGAGCTCCTCGACCCAGTGCTTGTCTGATTCTTTCAAAGACCGCACTAACCTGGGTTTAATGCCGCTCATAATAAGATCATTGGCTCGTTCGACTTGACCGTTGGTTTGTGGGTGATAGACAAAGGCGTAGTCGAGCTTGATGCCCAGATTAGCGCACGAGGCTTTCACCTCATCGGCTATGAAATTGGAGCCGTTGTCAGTGATGATGCTGTGTGGAACTCCATAGCGGTGTACAACACCGGATATAAGGTCTATCACTGTTCTGGCTTCGGCCGTTTTAACTGGTTTGGCCTCTATCCACTTAGTGAATTTATCCGCCATGACCAACAAATATTTTTTCTTATGGCTTCCTCCTTTAAGGGGTCCGACCATATCAAGCCCCCAGACTGCAAAAGGCCAAGTGATGGGGATTGTTTGTAGAGCGATGGGTGGCATATGACTTTGGTTGGCGAAAAGCTAGCATTCGAAGAATGTTGGACAAGGTCTTGTGCGTCTGCTCGGGCCGTCGGCCAATAGAAAACTGTACGGAAGGCCTTGCTTACGAGGGCCCAAGCCGCGGCGGGGTGACCACCGAGACCGGCATGAATTTCAGCCAAGAGTTGCCACCATTCTTACGCAGAGATACATCTTTGGAGTACTCCGGTAGCGCTTTTCTTGTAGATTTCTCCCTCATGAAATTTGTATGCTTTAGAGCGCTGCACAATGCAGCGCGCCTCATTTTGATCCGCAGGGAGTTATCGCCTATTAAGGTAGGCCAAGAAGGGTTCGGTCCATGGGGCAACAACTTCCATGATGAGATGGGCCGATGGTGTAATTTTGGTGGAAGTGCCCCCGATGATGTCAGTGTGTTTGGAATTTGGGGTTGTAATCGGATTCGGATTGGTGTTGCCGCTCTCCCCTGCCACACCACGGATGGCTTGAAAAGCCTTTCCAAAAAGATGTTAGGTGGAACGTGGTCGTGCTTGGCGCCGATGCGAGCAAGGACATCCGCTGCTTGGTTACTTTCTCGAGCAACATGGTGAAACTCGAGCCCCTCTACCCGAGCCGACATTTTGAGGACGACATTACGGTAAGCCACCATCTTCGGATCTTTGGCATCGAAATCTCCATTTATTTGAGATATTGTGAGGTTTGAATCTCCACATACTTCCAGGCGTTGTATGCCCATGGAGACGGCCATCCGAAGACCGTGTAGTAAGGCCTCGTATTCGGCTGCATTGTTGGAGTCAGTGAATAATATTTGGAGGACATACTGAGATGTATCTCCAGTAGGGGATGTTAGGACCTTCCCCTAGGCCCGCCAGCATTTTGGAGCCGTCAAAGTGCATGACCCAGTTGGCATATGTGTCGTACTCTTAAGGGAGTTCAGCCTCTGTCCATTCGGTGACAAAGTCGGACAATACTTGAGATTTAATGGCCCAATACGGTTTGTATGTTATGTCGAGTGGGAGGAGCTCAATGGCCCACTTGGCAATCCGACCGATGGCGACGTGGTTGTTGATTATGTCATTGAGTGGTACCTCATAGGCCACTGTTATTGAGCACTCTTGAAGTAGTGTCGTAGCTTCCGATATGCCATGAGGACCGCGTATGCTATTTTTTGGTAATGAGGGTACCGGGATTTGCATGGTGTGAGGACAGTGGATACGTAGTATACCGGCATTCTGAAGTGGGAATTTGTGTCCGTCCTCCTCCCGTTCGACGACGAGCACCGCACTTACGACTTGGTGTGTGGCCGATATGTATAATAACATAGGTTCGTCGACGTTTGGCGCGGCCAGGATTGGGTTTTGCTTGCTATAAGATCCTTTATTTCTTCCAATCCGGCCATTGCCGTGTCCGTCCACTTGAAGTGATTGGTGCGTCGGAGAAGGCGATAGAGTGGCAATGCCTTTTCTCCTAGTCTGGAGATAAAGTGGCTTAAAGCTGCCACACACCCAGATAGTTTTTGGACTTGTTTGAGGTCTGTTGGCGTAGCCAACTGTGACAAAGCTTGGATTTTAGCTGGGTTTGCCTCAATCCTCTATTGGAAACGATGAAGCCCAGGAGTTTTCCAGCGGGAACGTTGAAAACACACTTTTCCGGATTGAGCTTGATGTCATATGTTCGGAGGTTGTCGAATGTGAGACGCAGATCGTCTATTAAGGACTCGATGTGCCTAGTTTTGATGACTACGTCATTCGTGTATGCTTCAACTATCTTGCCTATTTGTTTCTCCAGGCATGTTTGAATCATGCGTTGGTAGGTGGCGCCGGCATTTTTGAGCCCGAAATGCATAGTGTTGCAGCAGAAAGGCCCGTATGGGTGATAAATGTCGTTGCGGCTTGATCGAACTCCTTCATCTTGATTTGATGGTATCCGGAGTATGCGTCGAGGAAACACAATGAGTCGTGTCCTGTGGTAGCATTGATAATCTGATCGATGCGGGGGAGGGGGAAGGGATCCTTAGGGCAGACCTTGTTGAGGTCTTTGAAATCGACACATAGGTGCCAGGATTTGTCCTTCTTTGGTACCATCACCAGGTTTCCTAGCCAGTCAGGGTGTTTTATCTCTCGTATGAATCCGGCCTCAAGTAACTTGGCTAGCTCCTCCCCCATGGCTTGTCGTTTGGGTTCGGAAAAGCGCCGCAATGTTTGCTTGACCGGCTTATATCCCTTCAGTATGTTTAGGTTGTGTTTGGCCAGCCTGCGTGGGATCCCTGGCATATCAGAAGGGTGCTAGGTGAATATGTCCCAGTTTTCGCGTAGGAACGCCCGCAGTGCGGCGTCGACCGTGGGGTCTAGCTGTGCCCTGATGGATGCTGTCTTCGTGGAGTCCATTGGGTGGACTTGGAATTTGAGTATTTTGTCTACTGGTTTAAAGGAGGTGGATTTGGGTCGCTTTTCGAGGATCACGTCATCCCTATCCACCGTGGAGCGCAATGCAGTTAATTCCCCGGCCGTGAGGGCTTCAGACAATGCCTCGAGGTCCAGGGCTGCGGTTTTGTTTTCGGTGCGGAGTGCTATGTCCGGGTCGCTGGCAAGAGTGATGATACCATTGGGCCCGGGCATCTTGAGCTTCATGTACTCGTAACGGGGTATGGCTTGGAAGCTTGCAAATGCATCTCGCCCTAATAAGGTGTGATATCCACTGTTGAAAGGGGCCATTTGAAAGGTTGTCTCTTCGGACCGATAATTCTCCGGCGTGCCGAATACCACATCAAGTGTGATTTTTCCCACACATCTTGCCTCCCGACTGGGAATGATTCCTCGGAAGGTCGTGCTACTTTGCTCGATGTGGCTCCTATCTATTTCCATTTGGTTGAGAGTTTCCTCGTAAATGAGGTTTAGTCCGCTGCCGCCATCCATGAGCACTTTGGTAAGTCGAAAGCCGTCCATGATCGGACTAGGGACCAATGCGGCTGGTGTAGGCTATTCTGAATTTTGGTTCGTCACTAGCATTGAAGGCTATGTCCGTGTCGTTCCAAGGGTTTATTGCTGCAACTTGGCAGACGTCAGCGAGGCCGCGGAGTGCCCTTTTGCACCTATTGTTTGAGGCGAAAGTCTCGAAGACTGTCAATACGGTAGGGTCGTTGGGATGTTGCTCTGCGGTATTTTTGATGTGGATATCCTCGTTGCTCTTGGCCACTTGCCGGAGTATCCAACATGCTCTAAGATTGTGGGTTGGTATGGTATCCGGTGTTGTGTGTATTTTGCATGGGCTATCGAGCCAGCCCTCCAGAACGGTTCCGCGCCCCGTAATGGGCTTAGATTTTTTTTGTATTGGATCGACTGACCAACAAGTGTGCATCCTTTTTGTCCGGCGAGGGGTTGAGTGGAAACCGGTGGCTCCCAAGAGGCTAACTTAGTTTTCCAGGCGCTTTCCATTGCGCAGTACTTCTGTACTATGGTTGCCAAGTCATCGAAGCGTGATACGTGACAGCGGTTTATTGCATTGAGGATTCCCTCGTCCGTGCAATTTTTGCGGAATAATGAAATTGCATCTTCATCGCGCAGTCTTTGATCTTGCCTTTGACAAGGAGGAATCTAGCCCAAAAGTGATGGACTGTTGCTTGGGACTGTTGTTTGATGTGGATAAGATCGCATGTATCTGGGTGGGTGGGTGGCTTTAGGTCCGAACCCTGACACAATCTGGGATCCGGAGTTTTAGAAACTTCCGAGCTTAACAGTTCGGGCTCCGGGATATCAACCAATTTTTCGGGCCCATAGTCCGACTCTAGGTTCGGAGTACGGGGCATGTCTTCCCGCGGG
>NW_025231660.1:0-10976 GCF_018294505.1 Triticum aestivum | reverse complement strand
ATGTTTTGAACGTCATGGAGCATATGAGATGTTCCAGGAGTTGAAGTTAATATTTCAAGCAAATGCCCGGATTGAGAGATATGAAGTCTCCAATAAGTTCTACAGCTGTAAAATAGAGGAGAATAGTTCTGTCAGTGAGCATATACTCAGAATGTCTAGGTATAACAATCACTTGATTCAACTGGGAGTTAATCTTCCGGATGATAGCGTGATTGACAGAATTCTTCAATCACTGGCACCAAGCTACAAGAGCTTCGTGATGAACTATAACATGCAAGGGATGGATAAGACGATTCCCGAGCTCTTCGCAATGCTAAAGGCTGCGGAGGTAGAAATCAAGAAGGAGCATCAAGTGTTGATGGTCAACAAGACCACCCGTTTCAAGAAAAAGGGCAAAGGAAAGAAGAAGGGAAACTTCAAGAAGAACAGCAAACAAGTTGCTGCTCAGGTGAAGAAACCCAAGTCTGGACCTGAGCCTGAGACTGAGTGCTTCTACTGCAAACAGACTGGTCATTGGAAGCGGAACTGCCCCAAGTATTTGGCGGATAAGAAGGATGGCAAGGTGAACAAAGGTATATGTGATATACAAGTTATTGATGTGTACCTTACTAATGCTCGCAGTAGCACCTGGGGATTTGATACTGGTTCTGTTGCTAATATTTGCAACTCGAAACAGGGACTACGAATTAAGCGAAGATTGGCTAAGGATGAGGTGACGATGCGCGTGGGAAATGGTTCCAAAGTCGATGTGATCGCGGTCGGGCACGCTACCTCTACATCTACCTTCGGGATTAGTTTTAGACCTAAATAATTATTATTTGGTGCCAGCGTTGAGCATTAACATTATATCTGGATCTTGTTTGATGCGAGACGATAATTCAGTTAAATCAGAGAATAATGGTTGTTCTATTTATATGAGTAATATCTTTTATGGTCATGCACCCTTGAAGAGTGGTCTATTTTTGTTGAATCTCGATAGTAGTGATACACATATTCATAATATTGAAGCCAAAAGATGCAGAGTTGACAATCATAGTGCAACTTATTTGTGGCACTGCCGTTTAGGTTATATTGGTGTAAAGCGCATGAAGAAACTCCATATAGATGGACTTTTGGAACCACTTGATTATGAATCACTTGGTACTTGCGAACCTTGCCTCATGGGCAAGATGACTAAAACGCCGTTCTCCGGAACTATGGAGCGGGCAACAGATTTTTTGGAAATCATACATACAGATGTATGAGCTCGGATGAATGTTGAGGCTCACGGCGGGTATCGTTATTTTCTCACCTTCACAGATGATTTAAGCAAATATGGATATATCTACTTAATTTACGAACAAAATCGCTAATTTGACCTTTTTAAATATTTCAGCATGATTTGACCCTCTTTCAAAAATGAACTCTTGACTTTTTTTATGACGCCAACATTCATGGCTTTTTTGTTGCAAGGAAAACGCCATGGTCCATGGTGTTTAACCCCCTGCCCCCCCCTCCCGCCCACGCCAAAATGCCATGTTTCATGGCGTTTCATCCTCTGGAAGAGACGCCAAGCCACACTGGAGAAACTTTAGGATCAAAACATCATGGACCATGCCGTTTTCCATGCAACCCAAACGTCATGGATGTGGGCACCACCAGAAAATGGTCATATAAGGATTTTCTTTTAAAAGAAGGTCAAATCATCCTAAACTTTGTTTAAAAGGTCAAAACATTGATTTTGATCTCAATTTACATCCACGAAAAAAGTGGTCCCTATAATTGAAGAACGGCGCGGCAAAGCGCGCGACAGCTTCTAATCTTTGTGCATGCGCGCTGAAGATAATTAAGGCTGACACGCTGGAAAATGCATGAAGTTAACTCAGTCATAAAAATACATGTACTCCCTCTGTTCACTTTTGTAAGACCTTTTAGACATTTAAGACAGCAACTAAAATAGTTCAATTTCAGCTATTCTAAACGACTTACAAAAGTGAACGGATGGAGTAGCATTTATAGGAGTTACCCATGCAAATTTTCTTGCTTTATATATATAGCACATTTGATGTAATATCTAGAACAGTTATTTAATAGAATGAGAAGTTATGTGTTTTGTCGTTCTCCTATGAAAATATAAGGGCATCTAAAGCCGGACTTGGCAAATTTGGCCCCTCAAACGCCCGCGGACGCGACTGGGCGCATCCGGACGGGCCCTCATATTTCCTTCCGGATATCCACATATCTCAAATCCGGACTCTCAAATCCATGCAAATACATGCACGTCGATCATGCAATACAATGTCGCACATAGATAGCAATTAATTGTTGGTATCAAGCATAGATAGCGTTCACATAAAATTTATTTTAGGTGCCAAACTCAAGCATTGCCTCCTTGGTTGCCATTGTGGATTCACATGTGCTCCACAAGATTATTGAGTAGTTGCGTGTGCACCTGCTGATCTCGAAGATTCTTTTGCATCTGCAGTAAGTTCATAAGCTGAGCCGCATCTTGATTTTCCGGGATTTCAACTTGTTATCCGGGTGCTTCGAAATCATGGGTTTGGGTTACACCATCACCCTCATCCTCGACAATCATATTGTGCATAATAACATAACATATCATCAGCTGCCACAAAGTTTCTGATTCCCACTTCATTGCAGCGCTCCGCACAATTCCCCAACGAGGCTGAAGCACACCAAATGCCCTCTCCACGTCCTTCCTAGCCGCTTCCTGCATTGTTGCAAAGTGGCGGAGCCGGAGAGTTGCCGAACGTACCACGGTGGTGTCCGGGCCGGCGATGACGTCCCCCTCGGCGAGGACGGGAGGGCTCTTTCGGAGCTGGCGGCGAAGAGCCTGGGAACGGCTGTGGAGCGGCCGTGGCGGCGGAGCGCGAGAGGGATGGTGCGGAGGAGGAAGAAGAGAGGAGATAGCAAATGGATCCGGCTGGTCTTCGGGGTGGATTTGGTGCACTTTGGGATGGGGTCGGACTGTCGGGTCCGACGTGGCGGACGTGCCCGGGCGCCCCATATCCGCCCCATATTTGGGCTCGATATGGGGGGCGCCGGTCAGCCCAGGCGTTTAAGGGCCGTTCGAGGGGTCCTTGCGGGTTAAAAATTTCATGGCCGGATAGTGAACAGGCGGCCCGCACGGACGTATGAGGCGGGTTTAAGAGGTCCGGCTGTAGATGGTGTAAACCAAACTTGAAATCCAGACCACACACATCGGCCAAACTATATGCGAAACTGCACGCTGATCCGGTCAATTTCGATTAGGCAGCAACGTACTCCAGCTCTGTGCGTGTGCGACGGTGTGGATAGAGCACTTTGCCGCACCATCCGGCAAACAAGAAAAACCTTGGAGAAGTAGAAGAAGAGTATACAGAGTGACGAGAACAACCACCGTCGTCGGATACAAACATCCATGGACTCCCAGTCAATACGTACGTTCGACTTCGGCATTTGAACGCGGATCCATGGACGAAAAGTATGGAATCCGCTCGTATGCCCCGTCTTGCTCGCCATGCCCGCTCCTATAAATAGAAGCGCCGGCAGCATGGTTGCTACGTGCTTAGTAGCTCGTAAACCATTGCATTGCAAGAAGAAGCAAGCAACTAATTATATAGCTTAGCTTAATGGCGTCGACTCACAGCTCGCGCCGCCTCGACGGCACACTGTTTGCGCTTCTGCTCGTGCTTGCGGCCGCCACCGCCTTTGTCAGTGCTGCCGCGGCGCGAGGGGACGCGCTGGCCGCCCGGCACGAGCGGTGGATGGCCAAGTTCGGGCGCGAGTACACGGACGCTGCCGAGAAATTACGCCGGCAGGAGGTGTTCGCGGCCAACGCGCGGCACGTCGAGGCTGTCAATCGAGCGGGCAACCGGACATACACGCTCGGCCTCAATCAGTTCTCGGACCTCACCAGCGAAGAGTTCACGGAGAAGCACCTCGGGTACCGCCACCAGCACGGCGTGGACAGCACGCCGGTGGCCGCGGTGAACATGTCCAATGCTCAGTTCGACTCCACGCCGGACAGCGTGGACTGGAGGGCCGCGGGTGCCGTCACCCAAGTCAAGAACCAAGGCTCATGCGGTAAGAATCTACAGCTCCTGCAATGCATGCATGCATATATTAATTTAATGTAACGCCGTAGCATAAGCCAAAGTTCCCAAATGAATATACACGTACAGGTTGTTGGTGGGCGTTCGCGGCGGTAGCGGCGACGGAGGGGCTCGTAAAGATAGCCACTGGCAACCTCATCTCCATGTCAGAGCAGCAGGTGCTGGACTGCACGGGCGGCGCCAACTCCTGCAACGGCGGCGACATCAACGCCGCCCTAAGCTACGTCGCCTCGAGTGGCGGCCTTCAGCCAGAGGAATCCTACGCGTATACCGGCCAGCAGGGCGCGTGCCGCAGCAGCAGCGCCAGCCCAAACTCGGCCGCCTCCATCGGCGCCCCCCGAATGGTGGAACTGCACGGCGACGAAGGCACCTTGCAGGAGCTCGCGGCCAGACAGCCGGTGGCCGTGCCCATGGAGGCTGACCGTGACTTCCAGCACTATATGAGGGGCGTGTGCACCGGCAGCTCGTCGTGTGGACAGAACCTGAACCACGGCGTGACGGTGGTGGGCTACGGGACGGACAGCGGCGGGCAGGCGTACTGGATGGTGAAGAACCAGTGGGGGACGGGGTGGGGCGAGGGGGGCTACATGCGCCTCACGCGCGGGAACGGCGGCAACTGCGGCATGGCCACCTACGCCTACTACCCGACCATGGACGGCTCTTAAACACCACTACTACTGTACATCAGTCGGTCCATGCATCATCGAGTACTATAGTTTATCAGCACCATGCAGTATATACGGATTTACTTTCTGAATAAAGCATGGATCCTTGTAAAAAAGATCCATTTGCCTATGTAATACCACAAATTTGTAAGCTTGTACTATATGAAAATAAACATTTGTACTACATCAGTCCATCCAGCATCGAGTATTGCTTTATCAGCTAGCTACACTATGATGTATATGTGGATTTCGAATCTTTTTGGAAAAGAAGTGGATTTTGAATAATGAACATTGAACGCATGCATGGATCCTCGTACGAAAGATGCATTCGCCTACGTAATAGTATGAACTTGGAAGAATCTCTATGAAAATAAAATTTTCTGATTCAATCGAACACACATTCTTAATGTTCTTCCCATGTCCCGCCTTTTCGTCTTTTTTCAGGCACGTTCTTCTTCCTCTCACGACCCAACACAAATCTTCATTATCTATATTCTTGTCCTTTTACTTCATTACAGGAGCCATATTTTTTTATCAAAAACAGTAGGATATGCTACCTTAAAATATTATCATCTATAACACTAAACTCCCTAATTTTATAGAGCCCACATTCAATTGAGGTCCGCAATTAGAATTGGGTCATCCGATTTTAACCAGGTCAACAAATTCTCAAAACTATCTCATTCGATTCTTTTATACTATACACTATCTTTTCTAATTTTAAGACATCATAATTAATTGAGGTCTTTCATTTTGAATTGGGTCTACCAATTTTGACCGGGTCAACAATTTATCGGAGAGCTCACCTATTCAATTCTTAAATCACTATGTTCCCTAATTTTAAAGTTCTTTCACTGAATTGAGGTATTCAATTTCAGACTTGGTTTCAATTTTGACAGTGTCAACGATTATTTAGATCAATCATCAGCAACCTGCATATAAAAACATATCAATCCCGTGCACCCTCCCACCATCTAGAAAAAAGAGGCGTCACTATGTGATAATGTAGCCCCAATATAGTACATGAAACCACCTGATGAGGTTTGCCTCTATCACCACCAGCGTGGAAATTTCCTCACATGAATATAGGTTAGCTAGTGGATAACACAGAATCACACCGCGGAAAGCCCACCAAATCACAACATTATTAAATAAAAATAAAACACACTCCATCATCCCCCGCCAAACTAAATATTCCATCAATTCCAGAATATAAGGGGCATTAGTTTTGACCAAGTTTAGAGCAAAAAATATTGACATCCACAATATTAAACGAAAAGGTATGAAAATTCATTTCATTATGAATCTAATCATACTTATTTGATATTATGAATTTTGATATATTTCTCTAAAAATTTGACCACACTTAAAATGTTCAACTTTTTAAAAAGTAATACACATTATATTTTGAAACACAGTGAGTATCATTTTTTAAGAAACCCAACAACACCAACGGCGTAGCAAAGCGCGTCAAACCCTTCTAGTATCAGAAGAACTGCCCAAAAAATTGCAAGAAAAAAGAACTCAAAAGATAGAAAGAAAATATTTTATGTCGGTCTTTTGATATGCGGATAGACAAGTAATCCAAGATCTAATTTGGACAACACGCTCCAAGGGAGAGCTCATGCTTGCAGCGGACACACGACATGAAGCCACTGAACTCATGTATGCAGCGGACATGAAGCCACCAAACACACACACACACACACAAGTGTTACCCTCACCTAGTAGGGCGTGCACATGCGACCCAAATTTTCACTTTGTTTTTCTTTCATGGAAATTCCAAAAAATGAAGTTCCAAAATTTCAAGAAGATGGTTTTTTAGGACGTTCAAATTTTTTCTATTTTTGAATGCTATGAAAGTTTTGAACATTGAAAAGTTCTAAAAATTGTTAAATTTTTAATGAGAAACTTTTGAAGGTTTTCACATTTTCGGAACGTTCAAAGTACTGAAAGTTTGGCCTAGAATTCTCAAAATTTGGAACTATAACTTCTGAAAGTGACCAAAAAGGTAAGTTTGACCTAGAATTTTTTTTGCCACGACTCCCACGAATGTCATTCCCTGTTGAAACTTGGCAACCACTTAAAACAATTGTCATTCTTTGCCACCAACTTATTTTCTGAATTTTTTTTGTTTTTTTAGGTTTTACTGTTCATGGTGGTGTGATAAGAGCTAAAACTCGGATGGGCACTTACCAACACTTTTGTCAGGAATGCAATTGACATTGACATATAGGTGATGTTTTTCCAAATATTTTGATATATTATTTGCATTTCTCTTATTTAGTATGAATTAGTTATGAAGTTTTCAAAGTGACGATCAAATGGTCAAAGGGCAAAAGCAAAAGATGCTAAAGTGGGTTGGAGAAGACCACGTGTTTTCAGAAACTAGGGGCAATCCTGACGAGGGAGACACAACTAAGGGTATAAAACCAATTATCCCATATCAAAATGATTATACCACTTAGATTCAACAATTTTTATATTACGCAATAATCAAATACAATAAATCATATGTATTTTCAGTTTCAGTTCTCATGTTTTTAATCCAAATATTCATGTTTTATACAATTAAACATTATGAAAATATAGTGTACCCAATTCTGGCAGCAATACATGTTGGTCGGCCAACGCTGACAACAACCTCCCATGCGAGACAATGGCAACAGCCTCCCACCGATGGCATCAAAGTCAGGCGAAGGGCCCGGGTTTGGATCCATGCGTGATAAGGACCTACATCTAAGAAGGCTCAGACCAAACCGGTTTCTCGTTTGTATCGAGTCCATATGTGCAGCGAACTCGACGCGAAGGGATGCGCCTCGACGGAGTGATGCTGACATCGCGTTGTTGCTCCGCACTACTCTCCCCTCACGGCCCATACCAACGTTCACACTTGACCTTTTTCGGCACCATGGTCGTGTCTAAGTGTGGCCAGTATGAACAAGCACTTGCAATGATCCAGGGGTAGTTATCTCTGTTTGTTAGTTTGTCCGCCGTTTTTTGGTGTTCCCATATGTTTTCTTATTCGTGGTAATAGCTTTGGGGATAATTCATAGAATGGATATAGTAGTATTGCTCACTAGTAGGTTATGTTATTGATATGAGTAAATGTGGTTTCTAATTGTTAACATATAGATGGTTACTCTGATTTTTGTTGAAATATGAGCACTAGCTATGTTTATGTTCATCTACAAGAGCAAATTAGTTTGTAAAAGTTTTCATTATCACTTTCAGATTGTCAGCTGAATTGTTTGAGGACAAGCAATAAGTTAATATTGGGGGAGTTGATACGTCTCCAACGTATCTACTTTTTCAAACACTTTTGCCCTTGTTTTTTCTTCTACTTTGCATCATTTGAGTGAAACTAACTCGGACTGATGTTGTTTTCAGTAGAACTATCATGGTGTTGTTTTTGTGCAGAAATAAAAGTTCTCGAAATTGAACGGTGATTTTTGGAGAATTATTTTGAAGTAAATAAAATATACTGGAATTAAGATGGACCGGCTGTAGCAGTGTGCAGAGATAGTGGAGGAAACTATTTGGGGAGTTCAAGCTTAGTAATCGATGGATTACATGACCCAGCTACTCTTGATGTGATCACATGCAAGGAGGCACTGGCGCTAGTGATGGACCTGCGTTAATAGAATTTTGTTATAGCTTCCGACCCCCAGCAAGCAGTGAATGACATTATCAAAGGCGCGAAGGGAAGCTATGGAGCTATCATCAATGAAATCAAACTTCAAGTGTCATTTTTTACTTGTAATTTTACTTTTAAAAGTCATGTCGTGAATTATGAAGCACATAGTTTAGCTAAGCATGCTCTTAGTCTCGATCATGGGCGTTATATCTCGTTTGACCAACCTCACACTACTAGGAAAAACCTTATACACAGAATCTTACCAGCAGCGTGGTTTAAACAACCCGCTACTGCTACTTAGCAGTAGCGCGCTTTAGAAAAGCTCGCTACTGATATCCAAGTAGCAGTAGTGCGTTAGTCGAATAGTGCGCTACTACTACAATTGCCACGGCGTTGCCTCCAGACTAGGTATAATAGTAGCACCGTTTCCTTAAGCGCACTACTGATAATGTACTTTAGTAGTAGCGCTTTGTCCTAACGTGCACTACGGTTAAAGCCAGCCTATCTTCTCCAACCAGGTGTCCCTCACTCTCCCCTCTCCACTCCACTCTTACTCTCTGTTGGGGAACACAGTAATTTCAAAAATTCTCCTATGCACACGCAAGATCCATCTAGGTGATGCATAGCAACGAGAGGGGAGAGTGTTGTCTACGTACCCTCGTAGACCGAAAGCGGAAGCGTTATGACAACGCGGTTGATGTAGTCGTACGTCTTCACGATCTGACCGATCCTAGTACCGAAGGTACAGCACCTCCGTGATCTGCACACGTTCAGCTCAGTGACGTCCCACGAACTCTAGATCCAGCTAAGGTCGAGGGAGAGTTTCGTCAGCACGACGACGTGATGACAGTGATGATGAAGCTACTAGCGCAGGGCTTCGCCTAAGCACTGCAACGATATGACCGAGGTGGAAATCTGTGGAGGGGGCACCGCACACGGCTAAACAATCAACTTGTGTGTCTATGGGGTGCCCCCCCCTCCCCGTATATAAAGGAGTGGAGGAGGGGGAGGGTCGGCCCTCTCATGGCACGCCCAACGGGGGAGTCCTACTCCCGGTGGGAGAAGGATTTCCCCTTCCCTAGTTGGAGGAGGAGAGGAAGGAAGGAGGAGAGAGGGAGAAGGAAAGGGGGGCCGGCCCCCACCCCAATTCGGATTGGGCTTGGGAGGGCGCCCCTGCTACCTCTTGAGCATTGCGTTGGTTTTCCCTTGAAGAGGAAAGGGTGATGCAGCAAAGTAGCGAGTATTTCCCTCAGTTTTTGAGAACCAAGGTATCAATCTAGTAGGAGGCTACGCGCGAGTCCCTCGCACCTACACAAAACAAATAAATCCTCGCAACGAACGCGATAAGGGGTTGTCAATCCCTACGGCCACTTACGAGAGTGAGATATGATAGATATGATAGGATAATATTTTTGGTATTTTTGTGATAAAGCTGCAAAGTAAAATAAAAGCAAAGTAAAAAAGCAAAGGAAATAACTAAGTATTGGAAGATTAATATGATGAAGATAGACCCGGGGGCCATAGGTTTCACTAGTGGCTTCTCTCGAGAGCATAAGTATTTTACGGTGGGTGAACAAATTACTGTTGAGAAATTGACAAAATTGAGCATAGTTATGACAATATCTAGGTATGATCATGTATATAGGCATCACGTCCGAGACAAGTTGACCAACTCCTGCCTGCATCTACTACTATTACTCCACTCATCGACCGCTATCCAGCATGCATCTAGAGTATTAAGTTCATAAAAACAGAGTAACGCCTTAAGCAAGATGACATGATGTAGAGGAATAAATTCATGCAATATGATAAAAACCTCATCTTGTTATCCTCGATGGCAACAATACAATATGTGCCTTGCTGCCCCTACTATCACTAGGAAAGGACACCGCAAGATTGAACCCAAAGCTAAGCACTTCTCCCATTGCAAAAAATATCAATCTAGTAGGCCAAACCAAACTGATTATTCGAAGAGACTTGCAAAGATAACTAATCATACATAAGAGAATTCATAGAAGATTCAAATATTGTTCATAGATAAACTTGATCATAAACCCACAATTCATCGGTCTCAACAAACACACCGCAAAAGAAGATTACATTGAATAGATCTCCACGAGAGAGGGGGAGAACATTGTATTGAGATCCAAAAAGAGAGAAGAAGCCATCTAGCTAATAACTATGGACCCGAAGGTTTGAGGTAAACTACTCACACTTCATCGGAGGAGCTATGGTGATGATGTAGAAGCCCTCCGTGATCGATGCCCCTCCGGCGGAGCTCCGGAATAGGCCCCAAGATGGGATCTCGTGGGTACAGAAGGTTGCGGCGGTGGAATTATGTTTTTGGTTCCATATCTGATCGTTTGGGGGTACGTAGGTATATATAGGAGGAAGGAGTACGTCGGTGGAGCAACAGGGGGCCCACGAGGGTGGAGGGCGCGCCCTGGGGGGTAGGAGCGCCCCCCTACCTCGTGGCCTCCTCCTTTATTTCTTGACGTAGGGTCCAAGTCTCCTCACTAGTAGAAAACGGGGCAAAGGTCACAGGGCAGTTTTCACATTAGCCCCGGTTCAGTCACGAAC
>NW_025231659.1:6443-10978 GCF_018294505.1 Triticum aestivum | reverse complement strand
AGATGGTTATGTTTCCTAACCATAGACATGTGTTGTCATTTGATGAACGGGATCACATCATTAGGAGAATGATGTGATGGACATGACCCATCTGTTAGCTTAGCATTATGATCGTGTCAGTTTCATTGCTACTGCTTTCTTCATGACTTATACAAGTTCCTCAGACTATGAGATTATGCAACTCCCGAATACCAGAGGAACACTTTATGTGCTACAAAACGTCACAACGTAAATGGGTGATTATAAAGGTGCTCTACAGGTATCTCCGAAAGTGTTTGTTGGGTTGGCATAGATTGAGATTAAGATTTGTCACTCCCTGTTTCGAAGAGGTATCTCTGGGCCCTCTCGGTAATACTCATCACTATAAGCCTTGCAAGCATTGTGACTAATGAGTTAGTTGTGGGATGAAGTATTACGGAACGAGTAAAAAGACTTGCTGTTAACGAGATTGAACTAAGTATTGAGATACCGACGATCGAATCTCGGGCAAGTAACATACCGATGACAAAGGGAACAATGTATGTTGTTATGTGGTTTGACTGATAAAGATCTTCGTAGAATATGTAGGAACCAATATGAGCATCCAGGTTCCGCTATTGGTTATTGACCAGAGACGTGTCTCGGTCATGTCGACATAGTTCTCGACCCCGTAGGGTCCGCACGCTTAACGATGATGATTGGTATTATGAGTTTATGTGATATGATGTACCGAAGATTGTTCGGAGCCGCGAATGTGATGACAAACATAACGAGGAGTCTCGAAATGGTCGAGGCATAAAGATTGATATGTTGGACGACTATATTCGGACACCGCAAGTGTTCCGGAAAAGTTTCAGATAAAACTGGAGAGCCGGAGGGTTACCGGAACCCCCGGGGGAACTAATGGGCCTCGATGGGCCCTAGTGGCGAGAGAGAGGGGCCGGCCAGGGCAGGCCGCGCGCCCCCTTCCCTTGAGTCTGAATAGGACAAGGAAGGGGGGGGGGCTTTCCTTCCCCCTCTCCCTCTCCTTCCTCCCCCCTCTCTCCCTTTAGGTGGAAACCTACTAGGACTTGGAGTCCTAGTAGGATTCCCCTATTGGAGCGCGCCCTAGGAGGGCAGGCCGTCCTCCCCCTTGCTCCTTTATATACGGGGGCAGGGGGGCACCCTAAGACACACAAGTTGACAATTGTTTTAGCCTTGTGCGGTGCCCCCCTCCACAGTTACATACCTCGGCCATATCGTCATAGTGCTTAGGCGAAGCCCTGCGCTGGTAACTTCATCATCACCGTCACCACGCCATCGTGCTGACGAAACTCTCCATCGACCTCATCTAGATCTAGAGTTCGTGGGACGTCACTGAGCTGAACGTGTGCAGATCATGGAGGTGCCATACCTTCGGTGCTAGGATCGGCCGGATCGTGAAGACGTTTGACTACATCAACCGCGTTGTCATAATACTTCCGCTTTCGGTCTACGAGGGTACGTAGACAACACTTTCGCCTCTCGTTGTTATGCATCATCTAGAGATAGATCTTGCGTGATCATAGATTTTTTTTTGAAATTACGACGTTCCCCAACAGTGGCATCCGAGCCAGGTCTATGCGTAGATGTTATATGCACGAGTAGAAAACAAAGAGTTGTGGGCGATAATAGTCATATTGTTTACCAGCATGTCATACTTTGATTCGACGGTATTGTTGGATGAAGCGGCTCAAACCGACATTACGCGTACGCTTACGCGAGACTGGTTCTATCAACGTGCTTTGCCAATTGGTGACTGGTGAGTGTCTGTTTCTCCAACTTTAGTTGAATCGAGTGTGGCTACACCCGGTCCTTGTTGAAGGTTAAAACAGCACACTTGACGAAAAATCGTTGTGGTTTTGATGCGTAGGTAAGAACGGTTCTTGCTAGAAGCCCGTAGCGGCCACGTAAAACTTGCAACAACAAAGTAGACGACGTCTAACTTGTTTTTGCAGGGCTTGCTGTGATGTGATATGGTCAAGACATGATGTGATATAATTTGTTGTGTGAGATGATCATGTTTTGTAACAAATTTATCGGCAACTGGTAGGAGCCATATGGTTATTGCTTTATTGTATTCAATGCAATCACCATGTAATTGTGTTACTTTATCACTAAGCAGTAGCAATAGTCGTAGTAACAATAGTTGGCGAGACGACAATGATGCTACGATGGAGATCAAGGTGTCGCGCCAGTGACGTTGGAGATCATGACGATGTTTTGGTGATGGAGATCATGAGCACAAGATCATGATGGCCATATCATGTATATTTTGATTGCATGTGATGTTTATCCTTTATGCATCTTATTTTGATTAGAACGTCGGTAGCATTATAAAATGACCCCTTACTAAATTTCAAGGTACAAGTGTTCTCCCTGAGTATGCACCGTTGCTACAGTTTGTCGTGCCGAGACACCACGTGATGATCGGGTGTGATAAGCTCTACATTCACATACAGTGGGTGCAAGCCAGCTTTGCACACGCATAATACTCGGGTTAAACTTGACGAGCCTAGCATATACAGATATGGCCTCAAAACACTAAGACCGAAAGGTCGAGCGTGAATCATATAGTAGATATGATCAACATAGTGATGTTCACCATTGAAAACTACTCCATCTCACGTGATGATTGGACATGGTTTAGTTGATTTGGATCATGTGATCCCTTAGATGATTAGAGGGATGCCTATCTAAGTGGGAGTTCTTAATTAATATGATTAATTGAACTTTAATTTATCATGAACTTAGTACCTAATAGTATTTTGCATGTCTATGTTGTTCTAGATCAATGGCCCGTGCTACCGTTCCTTTGAATTTTAATGCGTTCCTAGAGGAAGCTAAGTTGAAAGATGATGGCAGCAACTACACGGACTGGGTCCGTAACTTGAGGATTATCCTCATTGCTGCATAGAAGAATCACGTCCTAGAAGCACCATTATGTGTACCACCCGCGCCCGCAACTGCAGACATCATGAATGCCTAGCAAACGTGTGTTGATGACTACTCGATAGTTCAGTGTGTCATGCTTTACAGCTTAGAACCGGGACTTCAACGATGTTTTGAACGTCATGGAGCATATGAGATGTTCCAGGAGTTGAAGTTAATATTTCAAGCAAATGCCCGGATTAAGAGATATGAAGTCTCCAATAAGTTCTACAGCTGTAAAATGGAGGAGAATAGTTCTGTCAGTGAACATATACTCACAATGTCTGGGTACCGAAACCACTTAACTCAACTTGGAGTTAATCTTCCTGATGATAGTGTCATTGACAGAGTTCTTCAATCACTGCCACCAAGCTACAAAAGCTTCTATAATATGCAAGGGATGAACAAGACTATTCCCGAGCTCTTGGCGATGCTAAAAGCTGCGGAGGTAGAAATCAAAAAGGAGCATCAAGTGTTGATGGTCAATAAGACCACTAGTTTCAAGAAAAAGGGCAAAGGGAAGAAGGGGAACTTCAAAAAGAACGGCCAAAAGGTTGCTGCTCAAGAGAAGAAACCCAAGTCTGGACCTAAGCCTGAAACTGAGTGCTTCTACTGCAAAGGGATTGGTCACTGGAAGCCGAACTGCCCCAAGTATTTGGCGGATAAGAAGGATGGAAAAGTGACAGGTATATTTGATATACATGTTATTGATGTGTACTTAACTAATGCTCACAGTAGCGCCTGGGTATTTGATACCGGTTCTGTTGCTCATATTTGCAACTCGAAACAGGGGCTACGGATTAAGCGAAGATTGGCTAAGGATGAGGTGATGATGCGCGTGGGAAATGGTTCCAAAGTCGATGTGATCGCAGTCGACACGCTACCTCTACATCTACCATCGGGATTAGTTTTAGACCTGAATAATTGTTATTTGGTGCCAGCGTTGAGCATGAACATTATATTTGGATCTTGTTTAATGCGAGATGGTTATTCATTTAAATCAGATAATAATGGTTGTTCTATTTATATGAGTAATATCTTTTATGGTCATGCACCCCTGCTGAGTGGTCTATTTTTGTTGAATCTCGATAGTAGTGATACATGATGTCTACTACACAACCTTCTTCTTGTAGACGTTGTTGAGCCTGCAAGTGCACAGGTTTGTAGGACAGTAGCAAATTTCCCTCAAGTGGATGACCTAAGGTTTATCAATCCGTAGGAGGCGTAGGATGAAGATGGTCTCTCTCAAACAAACCTGCAACCAAATAACAAAGAGTCTCTTGTGTCCCCAACACACCCAATACAATGGTAAATTGTATAGGTGCACTAGTTCGGCGAAGAGATGAAGATACAAGTGCAAAATAGATAGTAGATAAAGGTTTTTGTAATCTGAAAATATAAAAACAGCAAGGTAGCGAGCGATAAAAATGAGCGTAAACGGTATTGCAATGGTAGGAAACAAGGCCTAGGGTTCATACTTTCACTAGTGCAAGTTCTCTCAACAATAATAACATAGATAGATCATATAACAAGCCCTCAACATGCAACAAAGAGTCACTCCAAAGCCACTAATAGCGGAGAACAAACATAGAGATTATGGTAGGGTA
>NW_025231659.1:0-4750 GCF_018294505.1 Triticum aestivum | reverse complement strand
GGCACTTTTGAGGAAGCCCATCATTGGAATATACAAGCCAAGTTCTATAATGAAAAATTCCCACTAGTATATGAAAGTGACAACATATGAGACTCTCTTATTATTAAGATCATGGTGCTACTTTGAAGCACAAGTGTGGTAAAAGGATAGTAGCATTGTCCCTTCTCTCTTTTTCTCTCATTTTTTTGTATGGGCCTTTTCTCTTTTTTTATGGCCTCTTTTTTTCGTACGGAGTCTCATCCCGACTTATGGGGGAATCATAGTCTCCATCATCCTTTCCTCACTGGGACAATGCTCTAATAATGATGAGCATCACACTTCTATTTTTCTTACAACTCAACAATTACAACTCGATACTTAGAACAAAATATGACTCTATATAAATGCCTCCGGCGGTGTACCGGGATATGCAATGAATCAAGAGGGACATGTATGAAAATCATGAAGGTGGCCTTGCCACAAATACAATGTCAACTACATGTTCATGTAAAAAGCAATATGACAATGATGGAGCGTGTCATAATAAACGGAACGGTGGAAAGTTGCATGGCAATATATCTCGGAATGGCTATGGAAATGCCATGATAGGTAGGTATATGGTGGTTGTTGTGAGGAAGGCATATGGTGGGTGTATGATACCGGCGAAAAGTGCGCGGTATTAGAGAGGCTAGCAATAATGGAAGCGTGAAAGGGTGTGTATAATCCATGGACTCAACATTAATCATAAGAACTCATGCACTTGTTGCAAAAATTTAGAAGTCATCAAAAACCAAAGCACTACGTGCATGCTCCTAGGGGGATAGATTGGTAGGAAAAGACCATCGCTCGTCCCCGACCGCCACTCATAAGGAAGACAATCAATAAATAAAATTGTGCTCCAACTTCATCACAAAGCGGTTCACCATACGTGCATGCTACGAGAATCACAAACTTCAACACAAGCATTATTTAAATTCATAATCACCCAACTAGCATTACTTTGATCTTATCACCTTCATATCTCAAAACAATTATCAAGCATCAAACTTATCTTAGTATTCAATTCACTCAAAAGAAAGTTTCACATATCTTGAATACCAAGTATATTAACATTAAGCAAATTACCATGCTATTAACGACTCTCAAAATAATATAAGTGAAGCATGAGAGTTCATCTATTTCTTAAAAATAAAACTACCACCATGCTCTAAAAGATATAAGTGAAGCACTAGAGCAAACAACAAACTACTCCAAAAGATATAAGTGAAGATCAATGAGTAGTCGAATAATTATGCAACTATGTGAAGACTCTCTCTCATTTAAGAATTTCAGATCTTGATACTTTATTCAAACAGCAAGCAAAGCTAAAGAAAACTACATTGCAAGGATAGCACAACTCATGTGAAGAAGCAAAAACTTAGGCTCAACCGATACTAACCGATAGTTGTTGAAGAAGAAAGGTGGGATGCCTACCGGGGCATCCCCAAGCTTAGATGCTTGATACTTCTTGGAATATTATCTTGGGGTGCCTTGGGCATCCCCAAGCTTGAACTTTTGTGTCTCCTTAATTCCTCTCATATCATGGTTTCTCTTTTATCAAAAGCTTCATTCACAACAAACTCAACAAGAACTCGTGAGATAGGTTAGTATAAACCAATGCAAAACCTTATCATTTTCTACTGTAACAAATCACTAAAATTATTATTCAACATTTCATACTAAATGCCTCTGTATATTTAATACTCCTATCCTCAAATAGAATCATTAAACAAGCAAACATATGCAAACAATGAAACCATAACAGCAATCTGTCAAAACAGTACAGTCTGTAAAGAATGCAAGAGTATCAATACTTCCCTGACTCCAAAAATTATGAACTAAAATTACCACTGTAATAAATTTATCTGAGCTCAATATGAAAAAAGATTCAATGTTAGACCATGCTCTGACTTTTCTAGGGAATTTTTGCAACAGCGGTAAACTTTCTGTTTTCAAACAGCAACATGCAAACTAGCAAAATAAGCATGGCAAAGGCTATCCTTGACCTTTTTATTGAACCTAAAGAAGAAAAACACTATTCTAACTAACAAACACTAACAAAAGAAAATGACGCTCCAAGAAAAACACATATCATGTGGTGAATAAAAATATAGCTCCAAGTAAAGTTACCGATGAACGAAGACGAAAGAGGGGATGCCATCCGGGGCATCCCCAAGCTTAGTTGCTTGGTTGTCCTTGAATATTACCTTGGGGGGGCCTTGGGCATACCCAATCTTAGGCTCTTGCCACTCCTTATTCCATAATCCATCGAATCCTTACCCAAAACTTAAAAACTTCAACCACACAATACTCAAAACAAAACTCGTAAGCTCCGTTAGTATAAGGAAATAAAACCACCACTTAGGTACTGTAATGAACTCATTCTAAATTCATATTGGTGTAATATCTACTGTACTTCAACTTATCCATGGTTCATACCCTCCGATACTACTCATAGATTCATCAAAATAAGCAAACAACACATGGAAAACAGAATCTCTGAAAAACAGAACAGTCTGTAGTAATCTGTGCCAAACGTGTACTTCTGGAACCCCAAAAATTATAAAATAAATTGCTGGACCTGAGAAATTTGTCTATTAATCATCTGCAAAAAGGGTCAACCTAAAAGCACTCTCCAATAAACAATGGAAGCTAATCTCGTGAGCGCCAAAGTTTCTGTTTTTCACAGCAAGATCACATAAACTTCACCCAAGTCTTCCCAAAGGTTCTACTTGGCACTTTATTGAAACAAAAGCTATAAAACATGATTACTACAGTAGCATAATCATGTGGACACACAAAAACAGTAAGTGTAAATATTGGGTTGTCTCCCAACAAGCGCTTTTCTTTAATGCCTTTCTAGCTAGGCATGATGATGACAATGATGCTCACATAAAAGATAAGAATTGAAACATAACGGAAGCATCATGAAGCATATGACTAGCACATTTAAGTCTAACCCACTTCCTATGCATAGGGATTTTGTGAGCAAACAACTTATGGGAACAATAATCAACTAGCGTAGG
This sequence comes from Triticum aestivum, assembly GCF_018294505.1. Taxonomy (NCBI): domain Eukaryota; kingdom Viridiplantae; phylum Streptophyta; class Magnoliopsida; order Poales; family Poaceae; genus Triticum; species Triticum aestivum. Next base: position 1,706 of record NW_025231659.1, on the reverse strand, counting down.
AAGGTAAAACAAGCATAGCTTCAAGATTTTAAGCACATAGAGAGGAAACTTGACATTATTGCAATTCCTACAAGCATATGTTCCTCTCTCATAATAATTTTCAGTAGCATAATGAATGAATTAAACAATATAACTAGCACCTAAAGCATTCTTTTCATGATCTACAAGCATAGAAAATTTACTACTCTCAACATAAGAAAATTTCTTCTCATGAATAGTAGTGGGAGAAAAATCAACAAAATAACTATCATGTGATTGAAAATTAAGATCAAGATGACACGTTTCATGGTTATCATTATTCTTTAAAGCATACGTGTCATGACAATAATCATCATAGATAGGAGGCATGCTTTCATCATAGTAAATTTGCTCATCAAAGCTTGGGGGACAAAAAATATCATCTCCATCAAACATAGCTTCCCCAAGCTTGTGGCTTTGCATATCATTAGCATCATGGGTATTCAGGGAATTCATACTAACAACATTGCAATCATGCTCATCATTCACATATTTTATGCCAAACATTTTAGAGATTTCTTCTTCTAGCACTTGAGCACAATTATCCTTTCCATCATACTCACAAAAGATATTAAAAAGGTGAAGCGTATGAGACAAACTCAACTCCATTTTATTGTAGTTTTCTTTTATAAACTAAACTAGTGCTAAAACAAGAAACAAAAAGATTTGATTGCAAGATCTAAAGATATACCTTCAAGCACTAACCTCCCCGGCAACGGCGCCAGAAAAGAGCTTGATGTCTACTAAACAACCTTCTTCTTGTAGACGTTGTTGAGCCTGCAAGTGCACAGGTTTGTAGGACAGTAGCAAATTTCCCTCAAGTGGATGACCTAAGGTTTATCAATCCGTAGGAGGCGTAGGATGAAGACGGTCTCTCTCAAACAACCCTGCAACCAAATAACAAAGAGTCTCTTGTGTACCCAACACACCCAATACAATGGTAAATTGTATAGGTGCACTAGTTCGGCGAAGAGATGAAGATACAAGTGCAAAATAGATAGCAGATAAAGGTTTTTGTAATCTGAAAATATAAAAACAGCAAGGTAGCAAGCGATAAAAGTGAGCGTAAACGGTATTGCAATGGTAGGAAACAAGGCCTAGGGTTCATACTTTCACTAGTGCAAGTTCTCTCAACAATAATAACATAGATAGATCATATAACAAGCCCTCAACATGCAACAAAGAGTCACTCCAAAGCCACTAATAGCGGAGAACAAACGTAGAGATTATGGTAGTGTACGAAACCACCTCAAAGTTATTCTTTCGGATCGATCTATAAAAGAGTTCGTACTAGAATAACACCTTAAGACACAAATCAACCAAAACCCTAATGTCACCTAGATACTCCATTGTCACCTCAAGTCTCCGTGGGCATGATTATACAATATGCATCACACAATCTCAGATTCATCCAACCAACATAAAAGTACTTCAAAGAGTGCCCCAAAGCTACTACCGGAGAGTCAAGAACGTGTGCCAACCCCTATGCATAGGTTCCCAATGTCACGAAACCCGCAAGTTGATCACCAAAACATACATCAAGTGGCACATGATATCCCATTGTCACCACAGATAATCACGGCAAGACATACATCAAGTGTTCTCATAAAGACTCAATCCAATAAGATAACTTCAAAGGGGAAACTCAATTCATCACAAGAGAGTAGAGGGGGAGAAACATCATAAGA
>NW_025231658.1:9234-10979 GCF_018294505.1 Triticum aestivum | reverse complement strand
GGGGAAGCTGCTGAAGATCAAGAGGAACCAGTGCCCGATGATGATGATCTCCGCCGGGTCATTGTCGATGCAAGGACGCAATGCGAAAGTCAAAAGGAGAAGCTGAAGTTCGATCGCATGTTAGAGGATCACAAAAAAGGGTTGTACCCCAATTGCGAATATGGCAACACAAAGCTCGGTACCGTACTGGAATTGCTGCAGTGGAAGGCAGAGAATGCTGTGCCTGACAAAGGATTTGAGAAGCTATTGAAAATATTGAAGAAGAAGCTTCCAAAGGATAACGAATTGCCCGACAGTACATACGCAGCAAAGAAGGTCGTATGCCCTCTAGGATTGGAGGTGCAGAAGATACATGCATGCCCTAATGACTGCATCCTCTACCGCGGTGCGTACAAGGATCTGAACGCATGCCCGGTATGCGGTGCATTGCGGTATAAGATCAGACGAGATGACCCTGGTGATGTTGACGGCGAGCCCCCCAGGAAGAGGGTTCCTGCGAAGGTGATGTGGTATGCTCCTATAATACCACGGTTGAAACGTCTATTCAGAAACGAAGAGCATGCCAAGTTGATGCGATGGCACAGTGAGGACCGTAAGAAAGACGGGAAGTTGCGAGCACCCGCTGACGGGTCGCAGTGGAGAAAAATCGAGAGAAAGTACTGGGCTGAGTTTGCAGCTGACCCAAGGAACGTATGGTTTGGTTTAAGCGCGGATGGCATAATCCTTTCAGGGAGCAGAGCAGCAATCACAACACCTGCCCCGTGACTCTATGTATGTATAACCTTCCTCCTTGAATGTGCATGAAGCGGAAGTTCATTATGATGCCAGTTCTCATCCAAGGCCCTAAGCAACCCGGCAACGACATTGATGTGTACCTAAGGCCATTAGTTGAAGAACTTTTACAGCTATGGAATGGAAACGGTGTACGTACGTGGGATGAGCACAAACATGAGGAATTTAACCTGTACGCGTTGCTGTTTGTAACCATCAACGATTGGCCCGCTCTCAGTAACCTTTCAGGACAGACAAACAAGGGATACCACGCATGCACGCACTGTTTAGATGACACTGAAAGTATATACCTGGACAAATGCAGGAAGAATGTGTACCTGGGCCATCGTCGATTTCTTCCGACCAACCATCAATGTCGAAAGAAAGGCAAGCATTTCAAAGGCGAGGCAGATCACCGGAAAAAGCCCGCCATGCATACCGGTGATCACGTACTTGCTATGGTCAATGATTTGCACGTAGTCTTTGGAAAGGGTCCCGGCGGACTAGCTGTTCTGAATGACGCTGAGGGACACGCACCCATGTGGAAGAAGAAATCTATATTTTGGGACCTACCCTACTGGAAAGAGCTAGAGGTCCGCTCTTCAATCGACGTGATGCACGTGACGAAGAACCTTTGCGTGAACCTGCTAGGCTTCTTGGGCGTGTATGGGAAGACAAAAGATACACCTGAGGCACGGGAGGACCTGCAACGTTTGCACGAAAAAGACGGCATGCCTCCGAAGCAGTATGAAGGTCCTGCCAGCTACGCTCTTACGAAAGAAGAGAAAGAAATCTTCTTTGAATGCCTGCTCAGTATGAAGGTCCCGACTGGCTTCTCGTCGAATATAAAGGGAATAATAAATATGCCAGAGAAAAAGTTCCAGAACCTAAAGTCTCATGACTGCCACGTGATTATGACGCAACTGCTTCCGGTTGCATTGAGGGGGCTTCTACCGGAAAACGTCCGATTAGCC
>NW_025231658.1:7026-7924 GCF_018294505.1 Triticum aestivum | reverse complement strand
AAATTATCGAAGTATTTTCTGTTCAAAATCAATGAAAGCAAAAATAATTTTCATAAAGAACTTTTTTTGTTAGAAACTTTAATAGCAAAAAGAATTATCATAAAGTAAAATAAATAAGTAATTAGAAACAAAATAAAATAAAATAAATAAGTTTTTTGTTGTAAGTAGAAACAAAACAAAATAAATAAAGCAAAAAAAACAAAAAAACAGGCAAAAAATAAAAATTATGCCACCTACTGGGCCACCACGGCCTGAATACGACTAGAAACCCATCCATGGGCCAGGATTCAGGCCCGCAGAAGGCCCAGTAGGCCCACAGGCATGTACAGAGAGGTTAGGCCCGTAAGCCTGCTTTAGAGAGGAGCTCGACAGCTCAGGCGCACCGCACCTTATAAACAGGTGCGGCTCTCTCTCAGCTAGCGAGGTGGGACTAAACTCCCACCACCACGCCGTTGTGCAAGGCCATTGGTCCCGGTTGGTGGAACGAACCGGGACCAATGCCCCCCCTTTGGTCCCGGTTCGTGGCACCAACCGGGACCAATGCCCCCCTTTAGTCCCGGTTGGTGCCACTAACCGAGTCTAAAGGGGGCATTAGTCCCGGTTGGTGCCACGAACCGAGACTAATGCTTGGACTATATAACAAACACTTGTGAAAATTTTCAATTTTCATCGCCAGTTGCCTCCCCCCCGTCGTCAGGCTGCTCCACCTCGCCGTCTACGCCCCCGCCAACGCCGTCGCCTCCCCGAGCCCGCGCCGTCCTCGTCGCCGGCATCCCTGAGCCCGCCGTCCTCGTCGTCCCCGTCGCCGCGTGCCTCCCCGAGCCCACCCCTCCACATCCCTGTCGCCGCCTGCCGTCCCGAGACCGCCGTCCCCGTCACCGCATGCTGCCCCGAGCCC
>NW_025231658.1:0-1818 GCF_018294505.1 Triticum aestivum | reverse complement strand
ACGAGCTGGGAAAAAAATTGCCCAGCTCGGCGAACAAGCGAACCAATCGTGCCCCCCGCTCAAGGTGTCTAAAGACATCGTCGCTAATGATCCGAGGATGGTGGCCGGTTATAGCAATCTTGGAGATTACCTGCCCGACGATGTACATTATGAAATCATGGAGGTGGACGAACACAAATACCATTACGGGAAGCCTCTCGTCAAAGATGAAAGATCTCTAACAACGATGATGCGAAGATTACATGATTGGTACATGAAAACCTACAGAGAGTCTGATGGGATGAATACTTTGACGCTGAGAGTTAAACCGGAGCATGACCTCGTTGGAATTGAACTGCTGAATGTTCCATTTGAGGAGTTCTTCCAGTTTTTCAATCAAAAGGCCCTCGATAAATCAACGATCACTTGCTACTGTCTGTAAGTAGTACTACTTCCGTCATTAAGTCTCTCTATATAGGTCAGCTCTTTCATTGCATGTATTTATAATTATCCTCACTATATTATGCAGATTGAAGATCGCCGAATTGAAGAAAAGACAAATCGGTGATATTGGGTTCATTAACACAAATCTCATAGATGCATATACGATTGAAAAACATGCCAAAGAAGCCGAGGCCAACTTGCTACGATCGTTGGTATTAAATCAAAACAAAGATATAATACTCTTTCCTTACAACTTCAAGTGAGTGTTACTGTCTTGTGCATATTTGGTTTCCCTTATTAGTCCAGGTTATGGTAATGTAATTGATGACTTATGCATGCATGCGCAGCTTCCACTATATTCTCCTAGAGATTAAGCTTGAGCAGGGAGTAGTAACCGTCTTAGACTCGAGACGAAAAGATCCCCAGGACTATGCGGACATGACTCAAATGCTCGAGAAGTAAGTTAAATCGATCATTATCCACCATATCAGCAACTTTGTTCATTTCCTGATATCAAGTAATTGTTTTCTTTGTCTGGCAGGGTTTGGAGAAAATTCACCACAAAAGCTCCGGGACTGCCGAAGAAGTTGCAATTTAGACACCCGAAAGTAAGTACTATAGTAGCATGTTCCGCACATCTCCTAGTGATTCAAGCGCTAGTTTCATCAATACCATTTAGCATGCTTGCTTATCAGTTAGATTGACCTCTATTTCTTGTAAAGTGGTTGTGGCAGGAACAAGCGAATGATTTCTGTGGATACTATGTTTGCGAGTCTATCCGCCACACGACCTGTGAGCGGGGCTACTCTAACGAACAATATGAAGTGCGTAAGCAATAATATTCACAATTTTATTTTATTACCATCATTTGTGTCGAGTTTCATTTATTCATATATATATATATATATATATATATGTATATGTATGTATTGACCCCCTTCTTCAAATTAGATGTTTCGGATGCGGGATGAACTCCTACAGAAGATCGTATGCGAGCAATTCAAGAGGAATTGGCGGCATTCTTCCTTGACCACGTGATCGCTGAAAACGGAGAATACTATGTGGACCCTGTGTTCTTACAATTTAATTAGGAGATTATATTGTAAGAGATAATTATTGTATATATGTAGCCGGTAGTGTCAGATAGATATACGAGAACTTGTTGTTCGACCAATCTCTCGGAGAAGGAGAGGTGGTCGATATCACTTCTCTCTGTATGCATATGTTCATGACGATCTTCTGTTTCCTTCATTTGCTTACTAGCTAGCGTGTCTAGTCCTCTCCATACGTATATAGTACGTAGCGTCGACCAAGCACGGAGATAAGAGATGACACTTCTCTCTATTAATTAGCTAGCTAACACAATATATGAAACACCTAAATTAACCCCCCAAA